>NW_015630423.1:520106-522032 GCF_001515625.1 Sinocyclocheilus rhinocerous | reverse complement strand
GACAATCCTTTGCTGTCATTGATCACTCTCTGTTTGAAGTAGGTTGGCCACTTTGCCAGAAACTTTCCTGAGATCTCTTCTCCAAACAGTAGCAAAACATCTTGTTCAATCTGTAAAAAAACGAAAAAAAAAAACACTTCTAAAACTTGAGGTAGAGGACACAATATTAAACAGACTACGATTTATACTTACAAGGCCAGGTGTGTCCAGGAATCTAGGGAACATGTCCAATACATCTAGAGACTTCTCTGGACTATGGACCATAGCCTGTCGGTATTGAAATGTTATCTTCATTTTTTCCCTAACAACGGTCTCATCTGAAGTGTTTCATAGTTGATATCGCCTCTCTGCACTCATCTCCGGTCAGCTGTTCGGTGTTTGAAAATGGTACTCTCTCTGAGAGTGGACCATTGTTGGTTTCAGTTGACTCGGGTCTGTTTTTTTCACCAACTGCAGTACTTCTCTTTACAGTTTTTAAGCGCCAGGCCAGGTACCCAGTGCCGCTAGACGCATCGTAGAATTTTAAATAAAAATTAAAAAAAAAAAAAAAAAAGCCTTGTCCAGGTGTTGCTTTGATGCAGATGATTCATTAATTTATTATTTATTGTAACCTTTAACTACATTTTCATACATTAATTAAATAAACAGCTTTAAAGACAGCCGTGTGTTGGTCAATTTGAAAAGTCATTGAAAAGATTTGTCGCTACTTCCATTTCATCGTGACTTTAAAATCAAATAAAGAAATCAATTGTCAATTGTATTAAAGTCGCACTCCTAGTCCAACATACTCTGGCCACCTAGCAACCACCCAGAACACCCTAGCAACCATATTAACATGCTGACAGCACAAGAACACCTTTGAAATGGCAAAGGAACATTGGCAACCACCCAACACTTTATTCACGGTGGGTTTTTGAACAGAACCCTTTCCGTTTCTTTCAGAAAATGTAAAAATGTAGTTTTGTTTTTCCAGACCTAAGGTTGATTTCATCCACTCACACTCTCATAGCCCTTATTTATTTTGCCCCTAATTCACTTCTTGGCTCACTGGCTCTTCACGGATCCAGTCAAGATGATGTATTTCCTATGGTCATAGACGCGATCCGTGATGTTCTGTGATGTTCAAGCATCTCTCAGGTTGTGTTACACACACACACACACACACACACACACACTATACGTAACCCCACACATTGCCAATTATCTCCGATTCCACTGACATCCCCTTCCACTGGTGTTTTTATGACTTTGTCACCTCATGAAAATGATTTAGAGTCTTTCACTGTTGTGTTATTAATGGATAAGCAGCGTTTTTGATGATCGCTCTGATACAGCGACATTCAGACATTTTCGTAGCTCATGGTCAAGGTCAGGGAGGTACGTTTGCACGGAAAGTGAATAAATGCATTTAAAGTCCCCATGAAATCAAAATTAAAGTTTTTTGGGTGTTAGTATCAATATGTTAGTCTTAAGGTTGTCTATAAGGCAGTGTGCTCCAAAACAGTGACAAAATTCGCATTTAGAAGATATAAGCATTCAAAGCTTGCAGCTCGTCACTTCTGCCAAAACGGCTCAACAATTTTTTTGACGTCACATTGTACTTCAGCTACTCATCAAACTTTCTGTCCAATCAAATGCTCTCTAGAATCCGAAGCGCCCGCCCCCTACACTATAAAGTAGACGCTGAAGCCACGGCTGAAATCGGTCACTTGTTCACAGAATTATTATTTTCTGTATAGTGAATGGCACATAGTATACTATATGGGAATAGGGAACGATTTAGACAGTAAATATGCTTTCGATTGGGGCAAATGAGGTCTGGTTTCACGTTGTTTCACGCGAACCGCAGCAGCGCACACAGTCTGATCCGGACTTTGGCTCCAGTCCAGAGACGCGATCGCACGGAGCGGATCATATGCGCGAGTC
>NW_015630423.1:516120-518233 GCF_001515625.1 Sinocyclocheilus rhinocerous | reverse complement strand
GTGTCACGCTAACCACCGCACCGCGCACACACTCTGCTCCGGTCCAGAGACACAATAGCACGGAGCGGATCACATGCGCGAGTCGGCGCAGACCACAAAATGTATCGGAGCTATTTGAATTCTACACAGAATGCTATATTTTATAGCAATATGGATGAGATTGTGGCTGGCATACCCTGCGGCTTTACGGAGCTCAACGGCTCTGAGCGGCTCTAGCCCAAGCTGTGATATAATGAACGCTATTGGCTATTTTAAAAAGGGTCTTCCTGTTTCAGTCAAAATGACGTCAACACATAGAGTAACGCTGCGTGTTTCTAAGCATTTCAGGGGACCTTTAAACTCCCGAACCCATTTCAGAAAGCTGGTTATTTACCGTAGCAAACTTAGTGTCCCATCACCCTGAAACCTTCGCGTCCCAGCGATTCGCAAATGGAACTTCACTTTACCTTGAAGCTTTTACGCACTCCGCTCTAAATGCTAGCGAGGTTCCCTTTTTGATCCCAGAAGGAGACGGTCTCTTACGCACACGCATGCACACATCAATAACAGCCCCCGTGCCAATAAACTTCTCACTCTTGCCCATTGAAAGCAAACCTTTCTGTTGACCCAGCAGGCTTTTGAGCACAGGACAGGCATGTGAATGAAGCTCCGCAAAAGGAGTGAGGGGTGCTCGCCTGCAGCTTTGAGCACACTTTAAAACCTGCAGGGACACAATTGTGAACCTACTCGCTGGCTCCAACACCGCTATTGTTCGCCTGTAAGTGATGTTGAGTAGGAGGACCTCAAAAACTGGACGCGGGTTGTAAACAAGCTTTTTAACTTGCACTAGCATGGAGGATATCTGTGCAATGTCAGTTTAGGGCTTGATTTATTCTCTTTATAGTTTGTGAAATGCCAGTACATGAATTTCCAAGGTAAGCTTTAATATGAACATCCTCACTCTTGTTTTTCTTCCAACTTTACATTTCTGAAGATCCTTTGAGGTGAAATGTGTGAACTTCAGAATTGGATTTTTTCTTCTCCGTAAAATGGTTTCTCCAAACATTCCATCTGTCTGCCATTGGTTATACAAACAGATAGTCCCGCCCCAAACACATAACATTGGTTGAGCCAATTTTGGTTTGTTGGACTTGTTTTGTAACATGTAAGTAATTAAATGTTCTTCAGGAAGCTTTTGATCTTTGGTATTTTTTATTTTTTTTTTAGAAACTGAATTAATTCTGAATTCTAGCTCATGACCGTTGTCATGTGGTTATTGACCCCCGGAATAACACTGGTTGATTTCATATAAGCCTCTTAAATTTCAGCAGAACATGCTGCATCTATTTTCATTTCATTTTCCCCAGGTGGAATTTCTTGATCGATCTGACCCCTGCAGCGTTAGCATGTGCCATTGGGTCATCTGTGAGCAGACCTGCTGGCTCTCTCCGTCTGATCTTTCTTGCTCTGTGATAGATGATGTCCACTCAAATCACTGAAGACATTTTTTTTAAAGGGATAGTTCACCCAAAAATGAAACTCCTGTTATCATTTGCTCACCCTCAGTGTTATTCCACACCTGTAAAATGTGTTTCTTATGCTAAACAGATATATTGAAGAATGTTGGTAACCAAATAGTTGTTGGACCCCAATGACAATGAAAAAAAAAAAAACGTTTTGGTTACCAACATTCTTCAAAATATCTTATTTTGTGTATGTATACATAATAACATAATCCTCAACTATTCCTTGTAGATTCTGCTCTAACTCTTGAGAAATTGTATCGAAACCTCCCCAAAGTTAATTAAATAAAAAATGGAAATGTGAATTTGTATCTTTTAAAAAAGGTAACACTTTAGTATAGGGAACAATTCTCACTATTAACTAGTTGCTTATTAGTTTGTCTATTATTAATATATTGGCTGTTTATTAGTACTTATAAAGCATATATTCTGCATGACCATAATCTACATCCCTAATCCAACCCAATACCTAAACCTAACAACTACCTTACTAACTATTAATAAGCAGCAAATTCTCTTCCTGGTTAAATAAATAAATGAAATTAATGGTTTATTAATGGTGAGAATTTTACCTTAAAAAAAAAAAAAAAGCTCCTTGCTTACACTTCATT
>NW_015630423.1:511609-515685 GCF_001515625.1 Sinocyclocheilus rhinocerous | reverse complement strand
ATATTTTGAGATACTGGATTTTTGACTTTCATGAGCTGTAAGCTCTAATCATCAAAACTAAAACAAAAAAAAACTTTTGAAATGTTTTACTTTACATGTAATAAATCTAGAATATATGAAAGTTTCACTTTTTGAAATGTTACAAAAAATAACTTTTTCATGATATTCTATTTTTTAGATGCACCTGTATATATAATAATAATAATAATAATAATACTTATTATTATTATTATTATTATTATATTTATTTAATAATAATACTTATTATTATTATTATTATTATTATTATTATTATATCCAGGAGCCTGTCTTGTCCCTGTCATAAATCAGTTGCAAAATGATCCTGTTTGCCAGCTGTGACAAACAAGTCCGGAAATGTTCTTTTTTGTGTCTGTGTTGTGGTTCAGCAAACCATATTGATTGGCGTAATGCTCTGAAAGGTTTCTATATAATATGCAGTGCCATTTAATCACCAAAAACAATTGAGCTGCGCGAGTATTAAGAATGTTGACAAATCATGGCACTAAACAGTTCAACAGATAGATGACCACGCTGGCATTCAGAACTCAATAGCTTCACTTTCACACTGTCACACACACTAATTGTAGCAAGAATAGACCGAAACCATTTGCATATAGATGGCACCCTTTCATCTCAGCCATAGTAGGAGGGCTCCATAAGCCACCAGTCTGGGACATGGAGCTCGAATAATACCCCAGCAGGCCTGGGACCTCGCACCGCCCTGCCTGCTCCCTGTAGGGACTCTATACTCTGAGACTTGGGCTCTTTCATGCTAAACTGCTATACTGGTTAGTGCATATTTGAATTTTTAGAGAGAAGTAAATGATATGCCATAGTATTAATTTCCTTTTTACCAATAAGCCATAAACCATTTTAGGATAATACCATATTCTTTTGAAAGCTATGAACATTTCCATAAAACTGTCATTTCTACCACATCTCAAATTACTTATAGTGTTTCTATGATGGAAGAGACTATGATGGAAATGACATTTTTAAACATTTTTGTATAAAATCGTCAACCACTTTATTTTGTTAAGGCTGATTACATAACTAGCATTTTATGTACCCTCCATGCAAACTATGAAATATTCCATATGATTAAATATTTTTGCATCACTTCAAATCTACAGTTTGGAAATTATACGCTAAAACTATTCTTTCTTCCAAGTCAGTGTATCTCATTCTAAGTCAATGTAGTTAGTTTACAATTACAGACTACCTTGTTAAGGCTAATTTCATAGCTACAATTGTATGTATGATAAATACACACTATTAAATAATATTTTCACACTTATTCTCATTTCCACCACGTCTCAAATGGTGTATTTGATGTGTTATGTGGTGGAATTAACTGACATTTGAAATATTTTTGCTCTTGCTTAGTCATTCTATGTATCCAAAATACACACTATTTAAATAATTTCCCAATTTTAGCAGAGTGTAATGAAGTTACAGGATTATTTAGATATTATGCACAAAAATATTCCGTTCATCTATCTCTCACAGATTTAATGTGTTCTTATTGTTAAAGAAAAAAAAAGTTGAAATCTGTTAGTTTTAATAAAATCCAACCTTTGGGACATAAAAGTTCACAAAGTTGAAAAACTCCCATAAATCAAAGTACCTTGGTATTGCCAACATAATCTTTCTCATATTAGAAGTCTAACTTCTGTCTGGAATAAAACGCCCACATTTAACACTCATTCATCAATTCCCAATGTTTAAAATCTAGTTTCTCACTGCAATTTCTTTATAAATATGCTTTAAACTATTACAGCAAAAAAGGGATTTTGAATGCAATTTCATGTTGACTTTAATGACATTTAATCAATACTCTACTTCCTCCATAGCAGATGTTCAAACATGCATTGTTTTTCTGATCCATATGTTGAGGTGTCAAAATGTCACCTAATTCCCTTATCAGAAACAACCCATACCATGCTGTTGTTTTTTTCCCACATTATCTTTTTATACTTTTTTGGCTCCAAACTAGGAAACGGGGTGTGCAAGAATATGTTTTGAATACAGACTGATCGATAGCATTGAATGTATAAGGAAACTGATACCTGAGCAGCAGATTGTTTTGTGGATATGCTATTTGCTACTTTCCCTAGAGTGCTTTGCTGCAGCTGTGTTTAAAATGAAGGGAAATCAAAGGAAACAAAGCAAAACCTGAACAGCAGAGAGCATTTTTAATAAAAACAATTCAATAACAATTCATTAAACTATGCTTAAGAATAGTAAATTATTTGTTCAATTGCTGTTTACAAAATAAAGCTGCCAAGATCAATATATAAGACTGGCAGTTTTAACAATGTACATAAATTTCCACAAAAAAAAAAAAAGCAAATTGATCAATGAATGAGTTCAGAGAACTTGGCCACAGGCTAATAAGGTGAAATATTGATTTATGATTGTGTAGCCCCGCCTACTGCTCCACATAACTGCATATTAAACATCAAATATGTTTTGATTTGCTGTTGGTTTCGCCACATTGTTCTGCATTTTCACTTTCAGTGTGCATCTGATCAGAACACATTTACTGTACACTACCGTCAGTAGGATTAATACTTTAATTCAGAAAGGACACATTAAATTGATCAAAAGCGACAGTAAAAAGATTATTAAAATTATAAAATGTATATTACAAAATATGTATATTTTTAATAGATGCTTTTGTGCGTTTTATTCATCAAAGAAATGATTCTTAAGCAATAAATTATATTTTAAAATATATTTATTATTAAAAATAAAAAATTCATTGTTTAATTGTGATTAAATAAATGTAGCCTTGATGTCTTTCAGAAACATGAATACATTAAGGCAAAAATACAAAAAAAAGTACGGGGTCTTTTTTTTTTTTTTACAGTACAGTAGATAACCGTAAATGTAACAAAAATGTAATATGCAGTTCTATGATTCATCTCTTATATATATATTTTGTCCTTTAAACATTCTGAGCAGCAGTTCAGCAAATCCAAGGACTGAAATTGGGCTTTTTGTCAACTTTTTTTTAGTCATATCTTGGTTTTTTTGCCCACCACAGGGCTCTAGGGATTAGAAAGGAGTCGACATCTCTCACTTTTATTCTTCTTTTTTTCTTCCAGATTATTCATACAGCTTAACACACTATCATAGAAAAACACACAGAGAACAAAAATAGTTTGCTCTTGAAGTTCTTCACAGAGAGACGTCAATCAAACGCATCTTCCATTTCACAGATATATATTTGCACTAGACATCAGCTGTCAAAGCTGTTGCTTTGCTGAAAAGACGGAAAGCGTTCCCATGGCCCCAAAGGTACACCCTTGTACACACGAGACCTCGGATATTCAGGAGCACAGCATATTGCGCAGAATCTCCACATTACGTGGTGATTTTCTTTGAACCGAAGCTTTTGGAAATTAAGACAATGCACTTTAACAAAAGCCCCTCGAGTGCTGCCATAAAGGCTCTTTTGTCTCTGTATGAATTAGCATAAACTAGAAGACTCTTTCTAAATGCTAAAAAATTAGTAACCTAAAAGCAAATGGTTTGGAGATTCCGGCCCGGCAGCTGAAGTGCTCTTGCGGGTCTTTAGGAGAAAAGCAGTTTTTGTCCACAGCGGAGGTCGATGGAGCAGAGGTCTCCAAGTCATTAATCACGGCCATCTTTTCAGCTGCCAGTCCATACAAAAGGTGACCCCCGACTCCACAGGGCTTGGCAATAAAAAGGCTGTTTAAGGGGGGGTTAGATATAGTTTACTGTGGATTATTGCGGGAGTGCCACACATTTATATTACAGTGGTTTTAAAGAGCTTATCTGCTGGGAAATGCTGAGAGTGAGTCCACCATATTGTCCCACTCGTACTGTTGTGTTTTTTTGCTTTAAGAGGATCTAGAACCAAATTCCATTATGATTAAGCCTTCTATTTTTGATTCGTTGGTTGACTTGTGATTCTGTTTTTTTTTTACCAGCTTAGACAGAGACTGAGACTCGGGTCAATCTCACAAAGCAATATCCAGGCTCATATTTAACCTCAAAATTTGAAAAAAAAAAAAAAAGTGTATATA
>NW_015630423.1:502066-511219 GCF_001515625.1 Sinocyclocheilus rhinocerous | reverse complement strand
AGTACAGACTGAACGGATTGTCAACACATCCCACCGCTGTATGGCCAGATGAGACGCGACTGGATAACCAGTCTCGCTAGTAAAGTTTTAATGGATAAAGACTGCAATCAATGTAAAAACGATTGCGGTGGCGTACAGGAGTCGTACAGTACAGTAAGCACACGTGAGTCCGTTATAATAATGCGTGCATGAGTGCTCTTGACGCACTGATCGCACATTGTATTTTTGCACAGGCACAGACATTTCCGTACATTCACGTTGTTTCCACACACATTCACGATAATGTTTTGATTTGTCATGTTTATGTTGCTGTGTTTAGTTATACTGAATGGATCAGTGTACTGTAGTAGATATATGCAATCAGCAGGCGGTTGGTTTAGTTTTTTTTTTTGATTTGTTTTTTTACATTACACTAATGAAAACCATGCTGTCTAGACATAAAATATGTTTTAAAATGAAAATACAGTGTAAATATTTAATTCAGTTCATCGTTATAGCATTATCTATACTTGTATTAATTAACTGAAATAATATACCATATTTATTAACATTGTTTTCAGTACTACATTACTTGAATGCCAATTGCTGTAATGTGAAACATAATTTTAATTCTATGGTACATATAGCCCAGCATTTTAAAATAATTGAATTATTTTATATCAAAATACATTGGTGAGTACTTACATTTCTACTTAAGAATTATATTTTGCCTTAATAAATTCTAACCTGTTTTTTTTTTTTACTATTATGTTTAATTTTGTTTGTTTGTTTAATTGTTAAATTATTGTCATTACTATTATGTATTTTCTCCTATAGTTGGCATTACTGTAATCTCAATGTCATTACTGTAATGTGAAAAAAATCATTCTCAGATTTGTTTTTTTAATAAAATTGAAGTATTTGATTCAATTCATCATTATAACATGATCTATACTCATACTATAAATTTAATACAACAAATAAAACAAATTACCATGGTAAGTCCTTAGAGTTCTATTTTACAAATGTAGTCAGGAGCAGAACGAAAGAACCGCTCGGCTCCGAAGCGAAAAGCTGAATATGCGTTGCATCTGCTGCCTACTTATACTCACGCTGTGATCAGCAGCAGCTGGATGCAATAATCGCATGCCAATGTGCATTGGCTCGTTTAGTTTACACTCGAAGTGGATTGGTCTCTCTAAGCGAGATCCCAATTTCGTCGGTCATCCGACGTGACGTCGAGAGTGACCGACTGAAAGGGAACTCAATGTCATTACTGTAATGTGAAAAAAATCATTCTCAGATTTGTTTTTTTTATAAAATTGAAGTATTTGATTCAATTCATCATTATAACATGATCTATACTCATACTATAAATTTAATACAACAAATAAAACAAATTACCATGGTAAGTCCTTAGAGTTCTATTTTACAAATGTAGTTTACAATTTAAGCAATATATCATTGTTTTTCTTCATATTTCAAAATGAGTTGTTTTTTTTTACTTGTCAAGACAATAGTCATAACAATAATGTCACAATACAGAAAATAGGCTGCATTTTCTTTGTTCAAAGTATATATATTGTTTTCATTTTGAGGTGAAATGTGACCCATGAAATGTGACAATTTCTGAAAGATTATTTTTTTTATTGTTTATACTATTTTAACACAACATTGCACACTCCATCAGCAGATGCAGTGGATGCATGAAATGCTGGTCTAAAATGTCTGAAGACTGCACGGCCTGCGGTTTAATCCATTACAGATAGTAAACCTTGTATCGTCAGAAACAAGTCCAGGAAATGAAATGAATCAAGCAGGGGAACCTCACTATCTTAAGTGAGCCTGAGAGGAAACAATGACCCAACCTCTAATCAACTTCATAAATCCATGTCGACATGTTTAAGACCTCCTCCGCTGCTCCAGTTCTGTGCGATATCCTGTCTGTGGAAAATCAGGGGACCTATAAATTGATGTCAGGTGGCGTGATCCTGCAGTGGCACGGTGCGCCTACACCAATATATTTCTCTCCACACGGCCATTTAGTTTTTACACTGTGCTACAAAGTGTCATTTAGTTACAGAGATGCATGCATTATTGTGTACAAGCTTGCATTGTGACGGTCTAATGTTTCTCACAATGCTGTTTGCTTTGTAATGAGGATTTTAGGATGAGGCTGGAATATTAATGAGGCAGACGATAATGCAGATTCATTTTCCTTGTGTGTTAAAGGAACTCACCTTCATATCATTTAATCCCACGTGAATGTCTTTGTTCCATAGAATGCAAAAGGTCCTATAGTCCGACTCCTTTAGGGTCTTGTCATAGGAATAAATTATATTTTAAAATATATTAAAATACAAGTTATTTTAAATTGTAATGATATTTCACATTACTTCTGTTTTTTACTGTACTTTTGATCAAATAAATGCAGCCTTGTTTTGTTTATGTTCAAAAACATATACAAAACATATTACCAATCCCAAATTTTTAACAGTAGTTCCATTTAAATTTTATTCTTGGGTTTAGCTGTGAAAAAACAAAACAAAAACAAAGCAATAATCATGGTAAACCAGGTCATTTTTTCCCCCATCTGTGTCTTCTTGCAGAATCGTATGGACTGAACTGGCTTCTTTCCCTCCCTTTGATGTTGAGAAAAGAGACAAGGTTGCCATGGAAGTGAAAGAACGCAGACCCTACCGCTCTCTGACCTCCAGGCGGGACACGGAGCGCCGGTACACCAGCTCCTCAGCTGACAGCGAGGACGGCAAGCTCAACCCCAAGTCCTACAGCTCCAGCGAAACCCTCAAAGCTTTTGAGCAGGACTCCAGATTGGCCTATGGCAGCCGGGTCAAAGACGTGGTGCACCATGAAGCTGATGAGTTCAGCAGGCAAGGTGAGCGTGACAAGATTTCACATGTCGGATCTTATTTATAAAACAAGTGCATTTTAAACCAGTAATGTGTAATTTCTGTGCTGCCGAATGCAATTCAAATTCGAGAATTTTCTGATTTTAGTTGGTGTTTTTTTCAGACTTGGGTAGAATTGTGCTCAAGTCTGCGTGGGTTATGGTTTTGCATGGACCCCAGTATGGTTTGCATTTGCCGTGAAAGCAATCTGGCCTAATTTGCAGAAGTGAACCGTTATTGATGACATTATAATTTGCCTATTAAAGTATAATGCATTTCTGATTGCCGCATGTCTCAACAGAATTTACCTTCGGCCAGCAACCTGCATTTTTCATATCTGTTATATAGCAGACAGACACTAAATCCATTCTGTGCATGAAAAGACTCACCCTCATGTCATTCCAAACTAAATGCTATTCTGAGGAACACTAATGCATAATTATGTTCATGCTGCTCTTTTACATACAACAATTATTGGCAACCAGGGGCTTTCAAAATAATAATAATAATAATAATAATAATAATATTATTATTATTATTGTTATTAATGTGTAGTCATATTTAATGGGTTCCATAAAAACAACAGTGCAAATGTAGACTGAGACAACTGAAGGAAGGAGTTGAGTCATCCATCCTTGTTCTAAAATTTACTTTAAATTGACATTAAAGCTGATATTTTTCAAATTTGCTTCCAGACCCCCCTAGGGGACTCGAATCACATTTTTCCACCTCTGATGAGTTTGCATCCCTAGAGTAAAAAGTGAAGCGAACAATCTTTTGTTTGGATTTAAGATTTGTGTCTTGACAAACAGATATTTGGCATTAGAGCTTAATTTGGGTCGTGAGTGCCTAATATTGCACCTTATTTGACTGCTGCTTAAAAAAAATTAAGTGTAAAAATTGAGATTATAAAATAAACCAAGAAAATATGAAGTAGTAGTAGTAGTAGTAGTAGTAGTAGTAGTAGTAGTATTATTGGTGGTGGTGGTGGTAAAAGTACTATAACTCAATATTAATTTAATAATATGTTTAAAACAATTATATTTATTATTTTAATTGGTATAATATAAAAGTCGTGAGTGCCTAATATTGCACCTTATTTGACTGCTGCTTAAAAAAAATTAAGTGTAAAAAGTGAGATTATAAAATAAACCAAGAAAATATGAAAGATTGTTCAGCATGATGATTCTCCTAAATGAAGTGTATTAAAACTTTTGATGGCAAGAATGCAATTAAATTGTAATCATCCCTGATACCTGTGTGCTTATTAGTTTCTTTTGAAGTGTGGAACGCTGCACCCTTGATCATTTTACTTGCCTACTTCATATTAAAGCACACATCTATTACATGTACTTGTTAACATGAGACAAACTTTCATATGCTTTGGGGGAGCTCATCTCGCAGACTCGAGATCCGCAGCCCATCTTTCAGATATACTCAAGACTGATTGCATTCGAGCAATTAAGAGAGACTGCCTGTGACGATTTGATCCGCCGCTAATATATTCCAGCCGTTCTGAAAAAGCAGTATCTAAAACCGGAGAGATAAAAGGAAAGCCGAATGCGGTGTTGTAGCTTTGCCATTAGCGTGCTGGGACTTTAATGAGAGGGGGGTGCCTTGAATGCTGATTCGCTGATGTCTTTTATGACCTTCTAATGTGTCCAGTTGATGGTGACCTGAAAAAATATCCACTTCCCCTCCATGAATACTAAATGCATTGTTGCTCTCAGCCACGCTAACTATTATTGCGCTCGCTCTCAGGCATAAATCTATAATTTGCCGTTAGCTTCATCTAAACGGCTTCCTCTTTCTCGTACCTTTGGCCTTCACCAGACACGAGTGCACTCTGAATGTGATGTTTACTGAGGTTTTGCAAACTCAAGTGGGTTCGAGTGCTCCATTTTGAAAATAAAGTTCTCGTTAGGCTTTCCCAGTTGATTAAATGTTGGCTAGTTTCATATATTGCATATTCTTTGTCAATTTGGAGTCATATACTGTATGAGAGCAGGTGCTCTGTTAAAGATGTTCTGTTGTAATAAATAAATAATAATGTGTTTCAAAACCTAGTGAGCTGCCTACCTAGACAGTGTTTTAAGGTGTCATAGGTTCACATTTTAGCGCAAAGGCTGTTCTTAATGATAGGTGACACAGTTAAAGGGTTAGTTCACCCAAAAATTCTGTCATTAATTACTCACCCTCATGTCATTCCAAACCCGTAAGACCTTTATTCATCTTCAGAACACAAGTTAAGATATTTTTGATGAAATCTGAGAGCTCTCTGACCCTGCGTAGACAGCAATGCAACTGCAATGTTCCCAAACCAAGAAACGTAGCAAGGAAATCAGTAAAATAGCCCATGTGACATCAGTGGTTCAACCGTAATTTTACGAAGCTACGAGAATACTTTTTGTGCGCAGAGAAAACAATAATAACATAATTTATTCAACAATTCTTCTCCCCGAGTTACCGTCTTCCACCATTTTGGAGAGTACACCAATCAGAGAGAACGCAATCATGTGCATGCTGAATGTAAACAACGCTGATTACGTTGTTTACGTTCTGATGTCACATAGACTATTTTACCAATTTCCTTGCTACGTTTCTGGACCTGGGAACGTTGCAGCTGCATTACTGTCTACGAAGGGTCAGAGAGCCCTCAGATTTGATCAAAAATATCTTAATTTGTGTTCCGAAGATGATTGAAGGTCTTACGGGTTTGGAACGACATGAGGGTGAGTAATTAATGACAGAATTTTCCTTTGTGGGTGAACTAACCCTTTAAGCCCAAAATATACTTAGTTTTGATGACAATGCTTAGTGTACATGTATAACCGAACACATGGCTCTTCATAGTTTTTTATAGGGTGTGCGAACACGAATGGTCGACACATGCATACTAGAACATTTCATCCTTGTTCATCTTTGTAGTTGTGTAATTGCTCGCCATTGCGGTGTATGTTTGTTGTTATGTTTCTGATAGTTTGTTGTTGTTGTTCCGTCTGCACCAGTTCTTCTTTTTAAAGTGTGAAACAATGGCTTTGCCCAATGTCGCCACTAGGGGTGGAACGGTTCAACTTACTCACGGTTCGGTTTGTATCACGGTTTTAGGGTCACAGTTTCGGTACGGTTCGGTATGTGCTATGTTTAGGGAAAAACTATACTGTCAAATAAAAATAAAGAAAATAAGAATAATCTAACTACAAGCAACAGCACAAATAAATACAATAGAGTAAAGATACAAATAAAATAAACAGTGATTTTCAGGTTATTTTAGGTAGGTCTAACATTAGTTTTTAGGTACAGAAATTGAATAAAGTAATGAAATATAAAACAGCATTGCATATTTGACTGTATAAATTAAAGATTAGTCTTTATTAAAGTCACAAAACCTATTCAATCAAGAGCAGTGAGTGATTTATTTGTTGTTGCTGTTTGATTAATATTAAGAAAGTGCTGTCACTTTAAGACACTGTACATACATTATATAGGATATATAGCTGCTATAGCCGTTATATAGCACCTGGGTGATGATGGAATAAATGACTGCTCATATTCCAGCATAAGGCATTCGCATTGAACAAGAGTGAATGGTTTGTCCAATTTTTTTTTTCATTGTTGTTGTAATGTACTGGGAAGCCAGAATGCACATCCATCAACAGAAACATACATTAGCCGAACCCTGTTTGTTTTATGCGTTATTTATAGCAAACCATATTACAGATACGTTGTCAGATTTAAGTTGAACCGCGGTCCTAGTGCCGGACGGTTCGATTTATTTCCGCGAACCGTTCCATCCCTAGTCGCCACCTTGTGGATCAACTGATTAGTGCAAAAAAATGTAGGTTCATGGTTAGAAAAATCTTGCTTTGCATATTCTATGCTGATAGTGAATTTTACTTCACATGCATTTTACGCACATCCTAGCATACAAAAAAAAAAAAATCTAAAAATGTATATTTTCAGATTTTTGCTGCCCTCAAAAGTACTCTAAAGGTTGCGGCGCCGAAAATTCACTTAACCAACTTGAACCTGTTAAGTGCGTGGAATTTTTTTCACCCTCACATGAAATTCCTGTTCGAGTGGATTTCTATATATATATATAATTAATAAAATAAAAAAATCTATCACTAAGATATTTGTTTGTTACATAATTTTGTGTATCAAGATGCTAACATTAAATCACATAAAGTTATTCCATATAAATGAATAAATAAATAAATAATTTATATAAATGATAGAATTTCTGTCATCGCTTAACAATCTCAGAGCTTATGATAGTTTTAGTTTTTTTTTTCTAGAAAGGTTTTTGCGTTATTGTAAAAAAAAAAATATATATATGAAATGAGATGGAGAAAATGAATAGGATTTTTCTTCCAGACCCCTACTGTTGCAGTCTGTTCTTGTATGCATAACACAGATTGTATTTTCTGTCATTGTGTCCTTGTGTGTTGTATCAGGGACGGACTTCTCTCTCAGAGACATGGCTTTTGGAGATCCCGTGCCGCCCCATATGGCAGCATATAGGACAGAAATTGGGCTTCCTCACCGCGACTACTCGGTGAGCGTGGGATCAGACGCTGACACAGAAACGGACGGCATCATGTCCCCTGAGCACGCCGTCCGACTCTGGGGCCGTAGCAACACCAAATCCGGCCGCAGCTCCTGCCTTTCCAGCAGAGCCAACTCCAACCTCACCCTTACTGACACCGAGCATGAAAATACAGAAAACGGTGAGTTCGAATGTCTGTATGCTCTCTTCACAGTTCGGCTCAGAGCAATATTACGGCACCAGACACAGAGGGACATCTCCAGTTTAGCACCACGTCAGTTCAGATTGAGTGTGTGATGCCCCTTTTATATGGAAATCAAGTGTGGTTTGGAGAGGCGGATTTTGTGACGTTCTAGTTCGGTTGTTAAAAAAAAAAATCTCATGAATACTGATTTATGGAAATAAGCGATGTAATACTATGATAATTCGAGTTCTGTGTTTTCTGTTTATCACTAACCTCCAAGTGCTATACAGAACTTTAAGAGTGATGGTATTTTTCCATCCCTTCATATTCAGCTCAAAACAATGTCAGCATTAAAAACAAAAGCATTGTTATAAATGATTCTTATTCTTTCTTTCTATTCTTTTTTTTATTTAAATGCTTTCAGACATTTTTTAGATTAAAAAAAGCATATTGCATATTGCAAAAAGCATACTGAAGCGTATGTACTTTCTGTTAGGCCATGTCTTTGACACTTCTAATATTTTTCTTTTCATTATCTGGTGACCTTTCTTATACAAATTTGGATTTAATTCAATACTCCATTATATTTGCAGATGGATTAAGCACAATATTTCTGCGGTGAATAGAGATTAATTTATTATTAATACAGTGATTATAGTATGATGCATGAAAGTCTTTGCTTCATTTTGATTGACCAGTGCCAAACTATGATCCTGTCTGTTACAGTATGCAATAAGCTATGTGAAACCATGTTTTACAGTGTTTTTACCACATTCTTGAGCACAGAGTCAGATCTTAAAAAAAAAAACCCATAAACATAGCAAATTGTAACACTCGTTTATTTTGTATGTATTTTTTTATTTTCATAAATTTTTTATGATAATAAACATAATAACCAGTACTTTCCTGAAGTAATGTAGTTCAGTGATGAATTATCCATATGTAACTGCAATAAAATTCATGTATTTTGCATTTTTCAGTAATAATCTCCAAGGCATGTCTATGCGGCGGAGCTAGTAGAGGTCAGATGCTTTCTGATGAGATTAGTGGCCCAAACAGAGCAGGCAGCCATCCTGGATCCATCCTCCTCAAGCTCAGTGCTTCCAAATGGTCCCCAAGGGCCCAATGAGTGTCTTTGCTTGCATAGAAGGTCACATTGTACTGAGACAGTGTCACAGTAAAGCTTGTCAAGAGCAAGGCCTGATTACGCTAGAGGAACCGCTCCGAGAACTGCAGGAATGTATGGGAAATCTCAGCATGAAATATTGAGTCTGTTATAAAGTAAGAACTTCCTATTGGGAATGCAAATGTTAGTTGTTTATTTCATGTGCTAAGGATTTAAACATTTATTAAACCAGGATACACATCTCTTAAATTTGAACAATACAATTAACCTTTTGAAAAACCGCAGTTAAGTGATATTTCATGAATGGCCTTTGAGTTGTTCTGACTAGCAGACTTCAGAGGAATTTGGGAATTTTGGGAAATCAGTATGTAGCCACTGTTTTAACAGAAAGTCAGTAAACTTGTAG
>NW_015630423.1:497129-501204 GCF_001515625.1 Sinocyclocheilus rhinocerous | reverse complement strand
CATGCTGAGCTGATCAAAATGACCACAGCTGATCACAGTTGAAAGTCAAATGGCTTCGTGTGCCATTGAGAAGGTGATTAGCTACACCTGATTGAATTTACAAGTCATTTTAGGAGGGGGGTGATCCTTTTTCCAAACTTGTAGCAAAGTTTTTTTTTTTTTTTTTTTTGGTGTATATTAAATATTTGCTAACTATATTTTTATTTTATTTTATTTTAAGCATCACTGCTGCTATTATTCATAGTCAGCATTACATTTTGGCACATAACTTTTCCTGTTCACGAAAGATATCTCAAATCATGTGGTTTGAGGAGATGCTTGCTTTTACTTTTCTATGCAATTTGATATTCATATTTTGCTTGGAAGATGATAAAGTGGACAAAAAATAAATAAATAAATCCCATATCTAGAGACCAGAGTATCATTGAGAACTGGGCTCTTTTGACCACCTGGCAACGTTTTTTGTTGTCTGGACCTAAACCATTTTGTGGATATCCTCCTCTGTATCTATATCACAAGCCTTGACATTTGAGAGTGAAATGTGATCTTTCTGCAAGGTTTCTTAGCATTTAAAGTCTTGAGTTTGGCACTCTTTATATCCGCAGCCTAGTTAAGCCTTAATCACGCGCTCGTTTACAATGTACCTTTATGCATATTCACTGCCAAACTCTGAGAGTGCCTCTAACAGCCTTTAGAAATCACACATCAAGGGCCCGACAGCGAAACACTAATTGCCTTTTGCTCCACAGTCTCCCTGAAAGCCTACAAATAGTCTGTTTGGCACTGAAGACTGCGTCATTTTAGCTATTAGATTCTTATTTAAAATGACAGAGGTGTTCTTTTGTGCTGCATCGCATTTTATGCATAGACATCAGTGATGGACTTAAAAAGAAAATGGAATATGTCTGTCTGAACATCATGAAACGCTGAGGTGAGGCTAGCCCAAATGTGCGTTAAACTGGATTTGATGACTGAAAAAGAAAATGCCCTCCGTGTATATCTTTATTCGCAGCTTTACGCGTCTGTTTGACTGTTGTAAAGCAGGCATAATTCAAAATTGCTTTTTATTTTGTTCATTCAAGTAGAAACTCATGTTTAATAATGTGCACTTTAAAGGGCAAGCTAACTGAAACCTATTGAGTTATCCAACCTACTTGTGTTTTATATCTTTATATTTAGACTAACACAAATTGAAAGGTACGTTTTTAGGTTTTGGTGATGTAATAGTTATTTTTGTATTATTTGGAATAATTTTTTTATATATATTTTTAGTTTTCTTTTAAATTTTTAGTCGTTTTTGCTATGTGCTTTTGTCATTTTATTAGTTTTAATTTATTTTAAATATTTTTATTTAGCTTTAATTTATTTTTAGTTTTGGCAATTGTAGTACTTTGGGGAAAAAAATAAAACATTAAAGTTTTGTCTAATGTTTATATTTTATTTCATCATTATTTTAATTAAGAAAACCAGTTTTCAATAGTGTAATAACAGCACTGGTAATATTATGGTATTTGAATATTGTAATTATTCACTATCAAAGTACCCGTCACAATAATTTTATGCAAGTGAAAGAAAAACACACATTTCTTCTGTTTTCTACTGATCCTTGCACCAACTGGGAAAGCAAAGCCATTGTAATGCATTAGATCACATTGAGATTAAAGTAAATAAATAAATAATGCTTTCTTAATGTTTAATTTATTTCACGTTGCCGTTGCTTTTAGAGCTCATTGGATTAAAAATATCAGAGGAGCTTCTTGGTACATAAAGAGAATTTCAGAATCACTCAGATTCATTTAGCAATTAGCTTTCATTTTCCGCTGTTAACATTCAAACTGGTGTTGTTTATCTCGCCAACGGTACATTCATTAGCTATAGCATAATCCATTATCATGTAGCATGGATCTTAGGCAAATAGATTGCGAATTGTGTGTGTGTCTGTGTGTGTTTGTGCAACCTGCTTATACTGACCCTCATGTCTAAGCAGATTTCCTCAGGTGCTAACGGTCAGACCCATTGCTGAGTCATTTTGATCGGGCATAGGCTGATCTTTTAGCAGCAAGCTGAACCTATTCTAGACATAAGGGCTGCTCGGGGCAACGTGCAAACTGTGTCAGAGCCCACAGACCCTTCACTGGCTGAGCTTTATGGGTATTTGCGAGTGCTACAAGCAATGGACCTCACTGGAAATTTAGTTAGTTCAGCCAAAACATGCCCTTATGTCATACCAAGCCTGTAATACTTACTTTTTAGCATAGAACACAAAAAGAGATATTTTGAAGAATGTGCTAGTCGCCCTTTTCCGCACAATTACAATGAATGGGCCTAGAGCTTTTAAGATTTAAAAAAAGGTTACAAAAACACCGGTAAGCAGTCTCACTTTTGTCTATCTGTGAACAATTCATGTTCAGTGTGTGTGATTCGGTTCGGCATGGGCGACAGGGAAAGCTGAGTTTGCATTGATCAGCAGGATATTTTCAGCTGCAGCCACATCACATGGTAATATAATACGCGCTATTCAAAGTTCGGGTCATTAGTGTAAATCGAACGCAAATAAATGGACGCTCACCAGCTCAAACTGGCTGTGATAGTCATATCTAAATTTGTTTACAATCTAGGGCTCATCTTAATGACATACTTAATCGATTTCTTCATTGGCGTGTTTTTGAAGGTGATGGGGTGGCATAGTGGTTAAATATCTATGATAGAAATCTGAAAGTTAAGGGTTCAACTACCGGAAAGGGTGGTTCGATTAAAGCGGAAATTTCTGGGACTTGATACCTCGCCGTTAACCTCATCTTTCTCTGTGTTCTTCTTGTTTTAATATACCATATTCTGTTTTGGGTATGAAAAGACTTCTAAAAGACCACACCAATTAGGACAGGATGGTATAGTAAAAGTTATTATTATAATCAATGAATTTTTATTATTGTGGTTAGTAGTAGTAGTAGTATTCACCTCTCATAATTATAATGATAACATTTTTTAAATATTTTTAAAATAATATTTATTTCACTTTGCTTATATTATCAAGTTTTAAAAAGTATTTTTTTTATATATAGCCTATTGGATTTTCACATCTTACAAAAGTCTGAGGCTGGAGGTAAAACGATAAATGTATATATAAACAGCATTTGTTAGTTTTAATGAAAATCAGCTTTTTTTTTGACAAAGTCCATTGATGAAACTCCCTTTTACACTATCATTGAAAATAATATTTATTTTTGTGGAAACTGTGATGCTTTTTTTTAAAAACAGCATTTATTTGAAATAGAAATAGTTTGCAGCATTTTAAATGTTTTTACTGTCACTTTTAATCAATTTAATGCATTCTTCCTGAATAAAAATATTCATGTCTGGAAAAAAAAAAACTTACTGACCCTAAGCTGTCATAAAATGTCACCTGCTCAGTTTCTTCCTGCATTGTCATTAAAGACCAATACATCTTGTCTTTTGAGACCCCTCACCATTATTTAAAAAAATGTCATGATAATGAAGGTTTTAAAAAAAAAATTCACAAAATGTTCTCTGAGGTGAAAAATGAATGACGACATGGTTTTCTTAGAGGCAGTAACAATTTTTTTTAAATGCATGATTAAGCTGGTGCCATCCATCAGAATCCCTTGGAGCTATATAACTGATAATGTTCTCATGTGATTGCGAGTTAATGCCTGTTATGGGGGCTCGGCACGCATGTTGAGCAATTGGAAAATAGAAGCTGAACCCTGGGAGCGGTGTATTAGCGTTTCCACCTTTGTTTCTTGCATTACGTGACTTCTTGCGGTTGTTTGTATAGGCTAAATTGACAGTTTCCTGCAGAATTATGCATGTAGAGACCGTCTCTGTTGTGCTTTGAAAACGGCGGTGTGAACTTGAAGGGCGAGAAGGATCAGAAGATCCGAAAAGAAGTTTGATGTACGCACACGGCACAATCGCTCTCCCTTATTTTTGTTTGAAGCGAGGAAGCTATAATTGGTTAATTTGACTGAAACTGCCTCTGCGTTGGTTCTTTGTAGTGCCTGTATAAGATGCCACTTCTGAGGTTTAGTACTCGCTGGAAACTTTGAACTGCTTT
>NW_015630423.1:486090-488725 GCF_001515625.1 Sinocyclocheilus rhinocerous | reverse complement strand
TGATAGAAATCTGAAAGTTAAGGGTTCAACTACCGGAAAGGGTGGTTCGATTAAAGCGGAAATTTCTGGGACTTGATACCTCGCCGTTAACCTCATCTTTCTCTGTGTTCTTCTTGTTTTAATATACCATATTCTGTTTTGGGTATGAAAAGACTTCTAAAAGACCACACCAATTAGGACAGGATGGTATAGTAAAAGTTATTATTATAATCAATGAATTTTTATTATTGTGGTTAGTAGTAGTAGTAGTATTCACCTCTCATAATTATAATGATAACATTTTTTAAATATTTTTAAAATAATATTTATTTCACTTTGCTTATATTATCAAGTTTTAAACAGTATTTTTTTTATATATAGCCTATTGGATTTTCACATCTTACAAAAGTCTGAGGCTGGAGGTAAAACGATAAATGTATATATAAACAGCATTTGTTAGTTTTAATGAAAATCAGCTTTTTTTTTGACAAAGTCCATTGATGAAACTCCCTTTTACACTATCATTGAAAATAATATTTATTTTTGTGGAAACTGTGATGCTTTTTTTTAAAAACAGCATTTATTTGAAATAGAACTAGTTTGCAGCATTTTAAATGTTTTTACTGTCACTTTTAATCAATTTAATGCATTCTTCCTGAATAAAAGTATTAATTTCTTGGGGGAAAAAATCTTTCTGACCCCAAGCTTTCAAAAAATGTCACCTGCTCAGTTTCTTCCTGCATTGTCATTAAAGACCAATACATCTTGTCTTTTGAGACCCCTCACCATTATTTAAAAAAATGTCATGATAATGAAGGTTTTAAAAAAAAAATTCACAAAATGTTCTCTGA
Organism: Sinocyclocheilus rhinocerous; assembly: GCF_001515625.1. NCBI lineage: Eukaryota > Metazoa > Chordata > Actinopteri > Cypriniformes > Cyprinidae > Sinocyclocheilus > Sinocyclocheilus rhinocerous. The sequence goes on along the minus strand of NW_015630423.1, from coordinate 487,895 downwards.
GGTGAAAAATGAATGACGACATGGTTTTCTTAGAGGCAGTAACAATTTTTTTTAAATGCATGATTAAGCTGGTGCCATCCATCAGAATCCCTTGGAGCTATATAACTGATAATGTTCTCATGTGATTGCGAGTTAATGCCTGTTATGGGGGCTCGGCACGCATGTTGAGCAATTGGAAAATAGAAGCTGAACCCTGGGAGCGGTGTATTAGCGTTTCCACCTTTGTTTCTTGCATTACGTGACTTCTTGCGGTTGTTTGTATAGGCTAAATTGACAGTTTCCTGCAGAATTATGCATGTAGAGACCGTCTCTGTTGTGCTTTGAAAACGGCGGTGTGAACTTGAAGGGCGAGAAGGATCAGAAGATCCGAAAAGAAGTTTGATGTACGCACACGGCACAATCGCTCTCCCTTATTTTTGTTTGAAGCGAGGAAGCTATAATTGGTTAATTTGACTGAAACTGCCTCTGCGTTGGTTCTTTGTAGAGCCTGCATAAGATATCACTTCTGAGGTTTAGTACTCGCTGGAAACTTTGAACTGCTTTTGAACTGCTGAAAGATTGAGGTTAAGAGGGACTCATGGGGAGTGATCAGTGTTGCTGTAATTGGGGATGTTGACAATGAGACAAATGTGCTACTATAGAGCCTCACTGTAACTTTAAGCTCAGTAGACAAGCAGTTAGACAGTTACTTCTGTATCCTCATAGCATATGAGTTTTGGGCGTTTAATGATAAAAATGTCTCATTTCGAAAAAAATATGCTCCTCTTCAATCTGGCTAATAGTGTGAATGCTGCTCCATTGGGCATCTGTCACAGACTTGATAATTACGGTTTGCACAGTGTGGCTGGTTGGCAAAAAGGGGGGTTTATTGTTCATCTTGGGTGTATTTTTTTCTAAATTGGGTGTGTTGTTTTGTTCTAAATTAGACTGGTGTCATGGTGATATTGAGCTAGGAAGAATATGACTGTGCCCACCAAGAAAGTGATAGTGTTACCATAGAGTTAAAAAAATAAATAAAAATCAATTCAATACTATGGTATTCTATAATTTATTTTGGAGTACTGAGTAAATAATATTTTTTTGTGAAAATACTGTTGCATTAGCAAGGAATGTACAGAACAATGGCATTTAAATGTAGACTATTAACCTCATGAAAAAAGACCAGAAAAAACTGGATTGTCAAGTACTAGTCTTCCTAAAATCGCCTTCAAAACCAGCAAAACAGACAAGGTGATCTCCTTAGGCTGGTTTAAGCTGTGTTTTTAACAGGTCTGGTTTATATCAGACAATCCGATATTAATGAAATGAATACAATACATAACTCATGTTTTGCAAAACTCCCAAAGTGAAATTCAAAGTCCATTGAGTGGCGCTAGATGCATTTTCAGTTTTATTCGAAATATATAAATGTTAATCTGGCAAATGTCTTGTAAGTATATCATTAAATGAAATATCTGGTGAGTGGCACAAAAAGGTTAAAGGGGTAGTTCACCCAAAAATGAAAAATTCTGTAATTAATTACTCACCCTCATGTCGTTTCAAACCCATAAGACCTCCGTTCATCTTCTGAACATAAATTAAGATATTTTTGATAGAATCTGAGAGCTGTCTGACCCTGCATAGACAGCAACGCAACTGAAATGTTCCCAAGTCCAGAAACGTAGCAAGGAGATCTGTAAAATAATCCATGTGACTTCAGTGGTTCATCCGCAATTATACGAAGCTACGAGAATACTTTTTGTGTGCAAAAGAAAAAAAAAAATAAACATTTTGCCATTTTGGAGAATATCCGCTGGACGTAAACA
>NW_015630423.1:467888-485745 GCF_001515625.1 Sinocyclocheilus rhinocerous | reverse complement strand
AATTTTACGAAGCTACGAGAATACTTTTTGTGTGCAAAAGAAAAAAAAAAATAAACATTTTGCCATTTTGGAGAATATCCGCTGGACGTAAACGTATGCTGTTCGTATGCTGTTCTGTGTCAGCTGCGTCACGCCGGATCTGTTTCCTACGTTGTTGTGATTTGATCTGAAAGGAACCAGAGTATCCGTGTGACACATGGTTATTTGGTTGATGTTTTTTTTTTTTTCTTTTGCGCACAAAAATTTTCTCGTAGCTTCGTATAATTGCGGATGAACCACTGACGTCACATGGATTATTTTACAGATCTCCTTGCTACGTTTCTGGACTTGGGAACATTTCAGTTGTATTGCTGTCTATGCAGGGTCAGACAGCTCTCGGATTCCATCAAAAATATCTTAATTTGTGTTCAGAAGATGAACGGAGGTCTTACGGGTTTGAAACGACATGAGGGTGAGTAATTAATGACAGAATTTTCATTTTTGGGTGAACTACCCCTTTAATGCTTGATTGTTTGAAAATAACATACTGTAGTTAAACGTTATCAATTGTGTTAACAAGTGCAAACGTGAGATTAAAACACATTTGCTGAAGCAACCATGCCATTTTAACTTGCTTCTATAAGTTAAGCTCTTTTATCGAGTGTTGTGACTCATATTTCAAGGTGCAATGCTGTACCAGGTGAGTTACCAAGCAAGTTTACTATGTAAGGAAAGCAATACATATGTTGCTGGGTATGTGATGCAAACATCAAAATGTGTTAGTTTACAAATGTATTAGTTTAAAAATCATACATAATGGTACAAATCATACATTATAGTGTTTTGAGGTCATACTGTTGTACAAGGGAAAAAAAAGGTTTTATTAAACAATAATCTGCATCGGATTTGTATGTACAGGTAAGTTTTGCAAAAATGTAGGTAGAGGCATGTTTTCTTTTTTTTCAGTGAGCCTAGTTAGAAGTTTTAGACATGCTAGCGTGCTAACAGTTAGCTTACAGTTGATTATCCTATCAATGTGACAAACTCATGTTCACAACCAAAAGGAAATGGACAGACTAATTACTGAGTAATTTACTCACCCCCTTGGATTCAAATGGCTTTCACTTGCATCCTAATTGAACTCAAAATTATGATCTGTGAGTCATTTCTTGTGACCACTCAGCTTGGTTAAATTAAAGGTGCACCACCGTTCCTGCGACCCCAAGGGAAGCACAAGCAGGCTTCATATTTGATATCTCCTTCACCTCACTTGTCTTTTGAACCATTTCCCCTGAGCACTGCCGCCATATTATCAACCCACAAAGTGAAGTTAAATCAGACTGCTATTAGATGAGATATTTCCTCCCTTACAGGAGGGGTTCAGAAAGGCATATGGTGTACAATGGTGTGAGATAGCAGCCACAGAGAGATGAGGTTACAGAACCTGACCTTGAGCAGTGAGCAGACAAAAAACAGGCTTTAAATGCTAAGAAAAACCTATTATAAGATCTTGAATTATAGTATTATTCTTATTTTAAATATAATGTAACTATGTCAGTGTTGTTGTCGTTAACTAAAACTGTTTTGTTAATTTAAATAAAACTAATAAAAATTACAAAAGCACAAAACAAAATTACTTAACCTAAAATTAAAATAAAAATTGAATATATAAAAAGAAAAGCTAAATAGAAAATATGAATAAATAATGCTAAAATAACACTGGCCATGTTAACCTTGCTGAGGTTGAACATGAAATTGTTTTGTGCAATACTGAGATCACCGCTTATGCTGTTTAAATAGTCTAATAATTTTTTTTCCACTAAAGCAATTAGCATGCTAACACTTTTATGTAGTGTAGTGCAAAAAACAGACAACGAAAGTGAGAATATTTATTGGAACCCAAACAAAATAAGGTGTTTGCAAACTTTTGGCCGTGACTTTGTGAGCGTTATGTCAGGTGTGAATGTGACTCGTAACAAATTGCATGTTATTTTTTGCACTTAAGAACTGATTTGCTGTTGCAGCTGAAATATTAATGTGTATTTCATGGTATGGCAAAGAGTTTGCACTCTCACTTGATATCATGCTGATTTTAGTCCTGACCTTTTCTTTAATAACAGCTAAGGATCTTTTGTGGAAATGCAAACTTAATTTTTTCTTTCTCTTTCGATATGTATTACTTGTTAGTAGTTAATACCATTGCTCATACCAAGATAAGGGATTTGAACAAGGCGTTTAATCTAGTGTTTCTAGCCTTTTTTTAATTTGGAGGCCCCTAGCAGTCCAACACAATATTCAAAGGCCCCCTTTATAGTATTAACAGAACTGTAATATTAATTATAATATTTTGCTAACAGAAACTGGGAGTGCCAATATAGCTAAATAAAATACACACATTTGTGATTCCATAACTTTCAAGAACTGCATGTTCTAAAAACAAAACATAAGCTTTGAAGTACCACGGTATTTAAATGATGTACTAAACAACATATTTTCAAAGTTGACAATTCAGCATGAAAGGCCAGAGAAAAAATACAACCTGTAGTGGTTTGCTGCTTTTAGTTTTAGTGGGTTTGTCAAATAGTATTCCAGCATAGCTAACTGATAAGTTTCCAAAACTCCCTCAAAAACCGTAAAACACACAAGTTAATCTACTTAGGCCTGTTTAAGCTGTGCTTTTTAATAGGTCTGGTTTAGATAAGACAATCTCCCAAGCCAAAACTCCATAGTAGTTACACAGCAACATGCTACAAACTAAAAACATTTATTATTTTATTTTTATTTTTTTTGCTGGTTTGTGCCAGTTTATGCCGTCTAAGCTTGTCATTCATCTTGGCCAAGCTGTTATTCAGTTGGTTTAGCTTGTGGGACAGCTGGGCTCTTAGCCTGACCAGCTTGAAAAGTTCTCAAAACCGTTCTAAAACCAGTAAACAGACCAGTCTGTCCACATTGGGAGACCAGCTAGGACCCGCAAACATTTTTTTCAACAGGGACTTACAACTCCTTACCATCATTAGTAGGAGGCTATTTTTACACAACAAGCACCACTCCACCAATTTCTTCAGAAAATATAACAATCACGTTTATTTTTACACATTAGGACTGCAGCTGCATTTTGCTTTGAGCAATATGTTATCAACATCTTTCTCGTTTGAGGTGCATGTTTTGTTGCTTTGAATTAAATGGCATTGCAGCTATCACATCAAAGCACACTGTTATGAACACATCACTTTGTAGTAATCGTTGTTATAATTAACTGCAAAACATTTCCTCTTTCATGTAGCCATTGACATCTTTAATAATAATAAAAAAGGTTGTTTGTATGCATAAACTTTATTTGCGTTTTTGTTTTCTGCTGATTCCCGAGTTGACTGTTGACAAGTGCTAAAAAGTGGTCATGCTTGCGTGAGAGTGCAAACATTACTTCAAAGCAGACACCAGTGCCGGGGACTTTCGATTCGATTAATCACACTCGTGGTTCTTTTTTAATGTTTCTATTTATTTGTTTACTCCTTTTGGCTGCGGCTTTTCCTCAGATGGTGGATTAGCAGAGTTAGTGCTGCCTCATTTGACAGCTCATTCTGAGACTCTAAAGACCCTGGTGGACAATGCAAGCCTGTTATCTACTGTGCTCCATAAGCGTTAGGTTTTGACGGCACAGACGCCTCTCACTAACATTCGATCAGAGCCCAGAGAGCTTCCTGAATACTGGGACACACTACTGCCGCTGCCGCTAATCACAAACCACAGCAGTTTGCTGAATCATAAAGCCAAAATGCCACATTCTCTTACATAAGTCTAATGCTTTTTTATTGCTAGTTGGTAAATAATCCATTGGTATGCGTGCATATGCGTGTTACGTGTCTTTACATACAGCAGTTAGTCTTGCAGTTTGTTAGTTTTTCTCAGAATTGGGTCCGTGTGGACAGATCCAAATATCTTGGATTGATATTAGATGTCGTGCCGTTGAAGAATCGTGTGAATATGAAGCAATTTTCCATCTTTTTTTCCCCCACCTTCAGCTAAAAATCTGTGTAATGGGTTTCTGCGTATCACAATGACAGACATTTCTTATTTATTATGTGTGCTCAAATGACTGTAATTAACTCTTATCTGACTGACATCAAAATGTGTGTCATCGACCCTCGTACGTAAAAATATGATATGAAGTATGAGTCAGACCCAAGAGTGAAATAATAGATATGGAACAATGCATAAAAGCCACAAGTAATAAAGTGTAATGGGGTTTATTTTATCATACTACATCACATTTTGGTTTCCCAGCTTAGCTAGAGTTATTAAACAGGCTTTGCCTTAAGCATCGCTGTGGCTTTAACTAGAGACAATAGTGTTTCATTACTGCACACAATTGAAAACAAGCCAGAAATTGCATTACATGACACTCTAATTTCAATCAAATGAATTGCATTTATTCTATGATATTAGGCTTGGCATTTCGTTTTGGCTTGTTTGGCTGAAAGAGCACATTATACATGTATATGATGCAGTTCAATCCAGTTAAATTTATTCTGTACCGCTTATTGTACATGCACACCATCCCAAAACCCCAGTGAGCAAGTTAAATAAGACAGTGGCGAAGCAAAAGTTCTTAAGATAGCAAGCAGAGAAGGAGGATTAAACCTTGGGAGGAACTAAAAGGAAATCCATCCTCTTGTTAAGCAAGTTTTTGGAAATATTTCTGGGTTATTTCTAGCCATATTATTATTAACAAAATCTATAAGAAGGGTATAAAATCTATACTAGGCTTACCATCATCTTTGTTTTGATTTAGATGATTATAGTTTTAAATATTTAATTATTTATATTTATTAATGTTTTTATGAATTTCACATTTTATGATTTCAAGTATTGATCTGGAAAAAAAAAGGCATTTGGAAAAATTATAAAAATAATAAAGAAATCCCAAACTTTTTCTTCCGAGACTTAAAGTTTAAATTTAATCTTCATAAAAATTTTTTTTTTTTTTAAAAACAGGCTCAAATGTCCAGACTTAAAACTTAAGAAGTACTAATGCTTCAAACTATCTTCTGCCATTAAGTCTAGATTCTAGAAGGAAAATTTAGCAATTATCCGCTCCAGGAAGCATAGCAGATCTATTCCGCCAAGACCAAATACATTAACATTGTCATGTACATTACCATGCCAATCCCTCCGAGAGTTGTCATGACAGAACTATGTTTTTAAAAAAGTAAACAAAGGAAAAGGAACATAAGCTTTATTAGATTTGCTTCCCAGTCTCCCAGAATGAATGTTAATGATGAAGTGTCTTTCAGCAACAGTAATAATGAAAACAAATGTATTACTTTCTGCCTCTGTGCTGTTAGAGAGAAATGATTGTCAGAGCTAATATGATTAGCATGCAACCTCATGCATAATCAGAAGACAGCATTGTCAGCAATGACTGGCCAATATCTTTTGCTAAATTGCAACGTTTTAGTAGTAATAATTTTATAGACAGTGACATGACAGTTGATGGACGTATGTTCTATTGATCTAGCAGCTAATGACTGTGGATGTACTGTAATATTCAACAGTTACACCCAGAATGAGATAGAATAAGGAGACAAGCCACTCATAGGAAAAAATAATGTTTGAAATGTAGAAAATAACTTTGTTACAAGAACCAGTTGCCTTGTTGACAGCTGATCATTTTGTTCTAGAGTGAAAACTGGACCAACTATTTTAAGCTTAAGAACAATTATGTATACATATCAATTAGTTAAAATTTGTTTAAAGTATTAATTGGCAAAAAAAAGTCCAAAAAACAAGGACTTTTTACCTACTCGCAGAAGTTTCTTAAAGCCAACTGGATTCCATGAGGCTTCCGCCAAGACCAAATACATTAACATTGTCATGTACATTACCATGCCAATCCCTCCGAGAGTTGTCATGACAGAACTATGTTTTTAAAAAAGTAAACAAAGGAAAAGGAACATAAGCTTTATTAGATTTGCTTCCCAGTCTCCCAGAATGAATGTTAATGATGAAGTGTCTTTCAGCAACAGTAATAATGAAAACAAATGTATTACTTTCTGCCTCTGTGCTGTTAGAGAGAAATGATTGTCAGAGCTAATATGATTAGCATGCAACCTCATGCATAATCAGAAGACAGCATTGTCAGCAATGACTGGCCAATATCTTTTGCTAAATTGCAACGTTTTAGTAGTAATAATTTTATAGACAGTGACATGACAGTTGATGGACGTATGTTCTATTGATCTAGCAGCTAATGACTGTGGATGTACTGTAATATTCAACAGTTACACCCAGAATGAGATAGAATAAGGAGACAAGCCACTCATAGGAAAAAATAATGTTTGAAATGTAGAAAATAACTTTGTTACAAGAACCAGTTGCCTTGTTGACAGTTGATCATTTTGTTCTAGAGTGAAAACTGGACCAACTATTTTAAGCTTAAGAACAATTATGTATACATATCAATTTAGTTAAAATTTGTTTAAAGTATTAATTGGCAAAAAAAAGTCCAAAAAACAAGGACTTTTTACCTACTCGCAGAAGTTTCATAAAGCCAACTGGATTCCATGAGGCTGAAACTATTGAAATGTAACCTTGCCAAAGAGTTTTGGGAAATTTCTGCCTTTCAGTACTGAAGTCGACAGAAGCTGTACTTGGATTACTGAAAAATAGCTGCAAGGAGACATTGCCTAGATAGCCATTGAATGGACTGAGTTGCTGTAAAAAGAACACACTTGACGAACTATTTGAAGCTAAGCTGGTGCTCTTGAAGATAGAAGACTATCATAGACCGCCCTCTGTATCATCTTACCAGTTGCTGCATTAATGCTCATAATGAGGCTGAAAATGAGTCATTTAGCTCAACCTTCTGGCAAGTATGTGTCTCTAAAAGTAGTCTCTGTTACAGAACAACCTTGGGTCCGATGCCCATTAAAAAAGAAGCTCCGAGCTTGCCTTTTTAAGGACACTGAGGTAGTGAAATGCCACTGTCTACCTAATGTCAGTCAGGAGGGTTTTGGCGTGAGTTCGGTTTTATTTTAGCCTTTTCTTTCCCTCAGAGCTGCTCACAAAGCCCTGCTGTCACCATCTCACCGGCAGCCTTATCGCAGCTGTATGGATGGCTTGCTTTTTTACAGGTTACACAAGCACTGCTTTCCTCAGTTTGACCTCAAACAGACCGCATTCACAGAGGGCAGGAGCAAAAGAGCAGGTTGACCTATAGCAAAAGAAACCTGTGTGTTTTCACTTTTTCATTGTTTATCATAGCTTTCGGGAATTGAAACTAGAAGTGAAACTAGAAATATCAGAACTGTAAGTAACCGAGTTTTGTTCACCAGTGGGATACACTAAATTCTTTACGCTAACAAATCTTTCTAATTAAAACTTGTACGATAAATTATATGATATCATATGTCTTAAAACTTTCGCAGATTTATATATTTTATAGTTGTTTATCCAACTACAGTAGCGATTCAGATTAGGGGTTGGATTTGAGTTACACAGGCTGTACATTTAGGTTGCATATTTGTACGACCCAGCTTACGTTTCTTATAGATTTGTCATTTTGTACAAACTATTTTTCTGGATTTTTGGAATACATCATGTTGTTGATTACTTTTAGCAAGGGCACATCCACATGAAGTACCAAGACAAATAAACAACTCTTTCAAGCTATGCTATAGATTTATGTTAGGCTTTTACATTTTGTATTACCCAACTTATATACGATTTCTTATGAATTATGAACGCACCATTTTTTATGAATTATTGCGTATTCTGTATGAGGTTGTTGATACTTGAGATTTGCAAGGACATGTTCACATGAAGGACTGTGAAATCAACTCTTTCGATCTTTACTGGATTTAGGTTTAGGTTTTATGTTTTTGTATGACCCAACTTGTGCGATTTCTTGTGAATTCGCAATTTCGTGTGATTTATTAGAGTTGCTGATACTTGAGTTTTGCAAGGGCATGTCCACACGAAGGACAGTGATGGTAGTGAATAGTTGTGTAAAGTTCATGCCATAATAACGACGGCCCAAGTTGGGGGGCTTCCCAGGTGCGCATGCAGTCAGAATTCCAGCTGACTGGAAAACAAGGCCTCAGCCGAACCTCATCAGTGCAAAAGTTTGCCAGTCGAAGTATCTGTAATGAGCTGTTGCTCTACTTCTCATTACTAGGTCCAAGAGAGGACCCAACAGGAACAACACATAAATCAAATACAGGCCTTTCTGTTTTAGAAAAGGGGCAACAAATGAGAAAATGGGCTGTGCTTCTCCAATAAATTAGTCTGTAGAGGCTGTGTCATTATTGTAATGATATATGATATGATATGTATTTTTTTTTTCATCCTGATATGACTTATTGGCTCAAGTATCCATTTCCAAGCAGGTGAGGTTGGGGCTTGCTGCTAAATTAAGGCTTTGCACCAGAGATATGTCACTCAAAATTTAATGGATATACTGTTTGTTATATTATCCCTCTTTTGTGTGTATTTGATATTTAAACCATTAGCAACCCACGTACTGTGTAAACTAACGCAGCAGGAGGGTCTTTCTCATCCCCTCACATTTCATGCTTTTATTTCACACAGATTTGTTTTGTGACTGATTTGTGTTATGTTTGAGACAGAAATAGTCACAGAAATGGCTCATTACCCCATTCCATTAATGGCAAAACAATTCGTATCAATCATTTATATACAATAGTTTTCTTCGGGATAACTCTGGTAATGTGCCGTTGCGTATGAATTCTATTATGCGCGTTCTTCGCTTTCATGAAAGCAGTCCGAGTACGTTTTCGCATTTTTCTTGGATGGTGGTCTCAGCAAATGTGTGGAGAATGGATCAATACTTCATCCCTAGCTAATCGTAAACCATGGCAACAGCTCGAGCTGGCAGAGATTGGTCTTGTACTGAGCTTTAGAGAGAAATGCAGTCTTAAAAAGTCAGGATATTGCAAAATTAGCATTTAGCCGTAAGGCCTGATGCTTTTGTCTGTCGGTTTGCGCAGGGAGATTTTGAAGTGTGTACATCTGTGTGGATGATGGTAGGTGATCCTGCACACCACTGAGGTGTTGGTCTTAAGTTTGTTATTACTGAAAACACGAAGAAACAATGCTAATAATCAGTGTTGGGGAAAGTTACTTTTAAAAGTAGTGCATTACAGTATTGCATTACTTCCTAAAAAAGTAACTAATTACGTTACTTAGTTACTTTTTATTGAAAGTAATGCGTTACATTACTTTTGCGTTACTTTTTAAATCTGGGCAGGGCTTGCTTGTTTGTTTTTAATATACAAAGTTCTATTTTTGGCAAATGTAAAAGCCCTTTCACACCAAAAGGAAATGTAAATTCACGTCTGTACAGTAGAACGCAGAAGAAGAAGAAATGTTAGTTTATCTTGTGTAATTTTTCTTATTAGTATGGTTGAATTGGATCATCGAAGGTGAGCAGCAAATTGGTTAATAAAATGGGATTAAATACATAAAGGCACAGGAGAGCTTTCAATCAATAAATGGGGAGAAAAAGTAACTGGCGTTACTTATTTGAAAAAGTAACTCAGATATTTTCTTGTAAATTAAAAAGTAATGCGTTACTTTACTAGTTAATTGAAAAAAGTAATCTGATTACGTAACTCGCATTACTTGTAATGTCTTACCCCCAACACTGCTAATAATAATAAAATATAACTACCTATATATGCATAGTTAGGATAGTAAAACAGTTCCAAGGAAGAAGAAAATGGTAGGAGAAAACATCTTTTGTTGTCAATGTTAACCACTACAGTATTTTGGCTCAAAGTCATCTGTGGCTTGGCAGAAGCTAGCCAAATTAGCCAGATGCCAACGTGTTGGACAGGTTGCCTGACATCCTCGAAAATCATGAACAAAAGTTCAATGACTATGTTAAATGTGCGTCCACTTGCAGTGAGCTTAAACGTGGTTTATGCCAACCGCAATTTGTTTTGTGCTGCAAATCATTTGCCAAGAGCATCAAAATTCAGGAGACATTTGGAGCCCATACTTGTCAATTTTCCAATTCAGCCTATGTAATTGCAATCATTTTGTCTATTGTTGGGTCTATGCAGTTCATGCTAATATTGATACATTTCTGGACGTTTCTGTTCACTTGTATTCAATTGAACAATTTAGGAATGGAGTTGTGTGTCCAAAACCAGACATGAACCACTATGCTTTAAGCTCAATGCACACTGTATGATTTTGCCCATGCTTTTACTGTCTGAGACAAATTTCTGACATAAAAATGAATTTGTATCATCATATAGCAAAATTGTGAGTCTTTGAATGCCTTTGAATTAATGAAGTGAACTTTTGCCTGTATGGCGTTCACTGCTTTGGACGCAAGTACAGAATGATATCTGTGACTGGTCTTATGTCACTTCTCGTCCATTGTCGGCCGGCTTTGTCTATGCTGAAGTCTTGGCTACCATTTATTGTACAGTCTGGCAAGAAACACTGTACATGTCGAACAGTCTGCCTGGTCTGTCTCTTTGAGATCACATCATACAATCTGTCATTACATTAGCTTAACGATTCAAAAAACCATACAGCGTATAGCGGGCTTTAGTTAGCTTGTGAATAAATCTGTAGTTGTCAGGAAAGTTCAGCTGTCCATCTTTCATCATAACTCCCTGCTGAGAGAAAAGTTTTACATTTCCGCACGCCTTTTATATAGAAGCGGTGCATTAGAGCCACATGATCAACTGTGTGCATCTTTCTGCAGGGTGTATTTTAGCATTTTATTAGGCCAGGCCCTCAATGCACAGAGGTGCCATGGGTACGGGTATGGTGCCATCCTCGCGCATCGACGCCGCAGGCTAGCCACATGCAGCACTAATGAGCTGCTTATATTTGCAGGCTTGGCTTGCTCTCTCCACCACCAAAAGTAAACTTTTGAGTCTTTAAGAGGATTGTGAAGGATTTCTTGATTATTTTTGTCCTTCGCAACAGGCCGAATGCAACCCGCAACTGACAACCTCAGAAAGGACACAAGCTAATTACGTGTTATGAGCATTGTTGTGGCTAGAGTTAGCCATGTTCGCTCTGGTGGCTACTGAGAGAGTAACTACTAGAGGAACATGTGTTTTAAACTGATTAACACGAACTGGCCTCTTTGATGTGGGAGCGTGTCTAGAGAGATCCGCCGAGGAAGCGTGAAGGCGATTAGTAGACGGTTTTTAGGCCATTTGCTCTGTGAGATGGGGCCTCAGAGGAGATGCCTTGCTCAGTTCAGGGACGAAAGAGCTCCCACGTGCCAGTGAGGGACGGGAGGATGGTGGCGGCGAGCTCGGAGAATATCGTTAACGTGAAGCGATGAAGAGATGTGAACCTGCCCTTCGTATTCCAGAACAAAGAGAGCCCCAGGGATGTTTGAATGGGCTATCTTGAAGGGGATTTGGCAGTGTCAGCCCTTGTCATGTCATGCGAGCTGAGTGTAAACATCAATAGCAGACAAGAAAAGATCAGACGGATCCAGATTTCAGTCTTAAATCCTGACAGCAAAGACTCTGAAGGCTTTATCGGTGTAGGAACATTGCTGCTTGGAGCTCAGAATATCTGTCTGAGTGCAAGTTGTTGGCTGGAGAATATTGTAAGATGTCTGCATGCAAATTTATGAATTTAAGTTTTATTGTTAGGATTAGCAAAGAATATTGTTGTCAAATGCAACCAATAAATATTGCATAACCATTTTGGTTATGCTAATTTTATGTTAGCATTTGATATTAGCACACAAATACTTTGGAAATATGATTGTATGAGCTACAAAGCCATAAAATAGTCAATGTATGCACACTTGTGACCACACATCAGTTGAATTTTATATCAATGCATATACATTATAATCAGTGTTATTTTAGTATCATTCAGATGCTATAATTGTATTAATATGTTGTTTCTGTATTTGTATTTTCCTTTCTCATGTAAATTTTTGTAATTTATGCGTTTTTTGCTGTATAAAAACATGGACGTAGTGTCCGTGCCGTCACCCATAGGTTTCTGAAGAGCGTTTTTGAAGCCTAAAGTAGGCGGAGCCGGCTGTCGCCATCTTGGCAGCTCGTCACTCCCGGATAATCGAAAATGGGCAAAGAGGCAGGAGGTTGCTGAAACCACGCCCACCTAGCTCGACGGTGGTGACAGCAGCGGCAATCCACCTGTCACTCAAGTGGCCACACCCTTAATTATGCAGAACTTTTAAGGCTTAATATAATTTAAATGGATGAGTTATAAAAAAATTCACCCCCCTCCAGTTGTCATGAAAGGCAAAATTAGCTATATAGACCAAAACCACTTTTTGTACCAGGCTGCAAACATATTTTTTTCTGCTGTAAAGTTTTAACTTGGGGAGTCTATGGGACTGACTCCCTTTTGGAGCCAGCCTCTAGCGGGCAGTTGATGAATTGCAGTTTTAGTCACTTCCGTGTTGGTTTCACGAGAGAGACCGGAAGGTTGTCGCTTGGGAAAAACCCATCAGCAAAACTAATATCGACTTCTCATTGGTTAACTCCAGAAAGCAAAAGATACTGTATGCCGGCTGCAACTCACCTGAGACTGGCTTCTTAATCTCTAAGGTCAATGTGATTGGCAGGTTGTGCATGAGGTCACAGATCTCTTTTTTTTTTTTTTTTTCTCAGCTTTAATTTTAGCTATTGGTAAATAAACCAGCTGAAAAAAAAAATTGTTGTATGTTATTTTATTTTATTTAACCTTTATTTAAACCGTGTTTTATGGTTTTAGATTTAGTTTCAGATAATAACTCTAATCTATTTTTATTACAACAACAGCAGAAGCAGCAATAATATTAGCAATTAGTGAATGGAGAAGATCTAATGATATCAAATGAAGAACAAATAAATGACTAACAAGTCTATCAACTTTGCATAAATGCAATCATTTGTTTTCAACTACAGTTTTAAAAGTTTTAGGTATAGTTTATTTTTCTTATGTCATGCAAAAAATGTTTAAACACGTTTTGCAATAATGTGTATTTTGGCCTTGCAGTTTATAGTTTATTTCCACAAAGCTCAAATATAATAGCTGCATTATAATGGTTGTAAATGCTAATATAATTTAATATAATTATAATTCACGCAAAGCAAATAGCTTTACCAGTGAACAACACCATTTCTCCCTCACACAGTGCTATAATTAGGGGTCTTACATGGAATTCTAGTCATTTTTTGATTATTGGTCAATCTCTACATTATATTGGCTATTTACAGTTGCTCATCCAATCAGATCAGATTTTAGATTAGAAAAGTTACTTTTTTTGCAATTGTCATTTCAAAGTTCCAATGCCAGGATCCTCCATTAGTAGAGATGGCATACTGAGTCTTCGGGGCCACGTTACGGGACATACACCTGGACAAATCCTTAAAATTGTGTTGAGTAGAAATCTTGTGAATTCAGCGAAAGCCTCATCGGCTGAGGTGCCTCCATAGTGGCAGCTGTGTGGAACCTAAACAACAGTTGTCAGATTTGCGTCCTACAGTAGATGGGGGGGAAAAATCCCCATTCAGTGTTCTTTTGATTCCAATCTCCAGGCTTCAATCTGCTCCCTCGTGTCGTGTGCCGCCACTGAGCAGGAGAACAGATGGCGCCTTTCAGCAAGGCAGAGAATTGCGGAGAGGAGTCCCTTTTGCTCCGAAAAAGAAAAGAGACAGGGAAGTAAGAGAAGGTAAATGAAGTAGGTGAGGAAAGACAGGCAGTGGAGGGTGACTGAGAAGAGAGACAGTAAAAGCCCTGTCTCTACTGTAGATAGTTATTCATGTCTTAAACTCACTGGATTAGGGTCTAAGATTTGTACGTCTCATCAATTCCATATCTATCTTTATTTAACATCCTCAATATTCTATAAATAATTACATAAGACTAACAAATCAGCTGAAAGCATCAACATGTGCATTACCATTTTTTTTTTTCAAGTACCTTGGGATAACTTACAAATACCATGGTATATTGATATTGTTATCATATACCATATCAGTATTATGTAGTAGTATAATGAATGTGAAAGTATGCTTTAAAGTTACTATAGGTTAAAATTACCTTCCAATACCATACAGGGTTCCTACAGTCACAAATATGGAAATATCAGGTAATTTTTACATTTATAAAATCCTTTTGCTGAATTTATTGATATTGAATCAATATCATCAGCTAAATATCACTCTTGTCTCTACAAACTAGTAAGACTCAATTATGTGTGATTTGGGAGTTTGAGCTGACTCTTTTTAGTCGATTTATCGAATGAATTCACAATTGGTCTGAATGTTTCATTAGCAAGTCTTTGTGAATTTGAATGATTTTTATTTTTTACTGAATTACTACAGATGATCTGACAAATTGTGAAAAGCCATGGAAATTCATTAATCAAAAAGTGACAGAACCCTGACCGTGGCAACATCACAGTACTTTTCTTTTGAAAGCTTTACACTAAGCACACACTTTTGATCACCTTTTTTTTTTCAAGCCTTATTTTTTTTGCCTAAAGCGAATTGAAAGATAGTGTGATGTGTAAGTAACACGAGTCACATGATGGTTCTCTTAATTTTAGTGCTTGTGTGTTAGACATTCAGAGATCTTGTTATCTTGAAGGCAAGGGCCAGAGAAGTTGGGCTAACTTATTGCTCTTTAATTCTCCTGTCAGCTGCAAAATCTTTTCAGCCCTCGGCTTCCTCTTGGTAACCGTAATGGTTATAGTGAACATGAAGACGTGCCTCAGCTGAAGACAAAGGAACACCTCTGGATTTCTAGATATAGAACCACAAAGAGATTGGATTGTCTTAGGGTGTTATTTTATGCAGACAATGGTGAATACTAAAAGGTACCAAACAGTGGCATTATGGTAGCCCCATGGGGTACCACAGTAGTACATGTAGTGCCATATAAATACCATGAAACATGAATGAAAAAGGCAATCATAGTAGCACCACTATGCTTTTTGTAAGGATTGCTTTGTTTTTCACACAGTGAGATATGACAAATTACCACATTATTTGCAAGTCGCATAAACAGTAATACTTCTCAGTTTGTTAGTGTGAGAGCAAATTCATGAAGGACCCTTGCAAAAAAGTAACGTGACAGTACCATGCTACAGTAGTGCTATTATCTCTTCAGAAGGGTTAAAGATAAGAATACATGAAAAAAAAAAAAGTTTTTGTCCATAACATTTGATGAAGTGCACTAAATACATAAAACTAATATAGACTCCAACATAAAAACAAAATAGGTTTATTGGAAAAAAAAATGCTACTACCTACATTTAAAAACACACACACACACACACACACACACACACATACATACAGTTGCAGTCTTTAGCTGAAATGAACACTAGTGGAAGTAAAACAACAAATTGTATTCTTTTTCACACAAATTATGATTACAGGGGCAGATTATTAAATACTTTTTTTGCAGTTCCTTGCTAAATACTATGTCATGGCCTCAGAACACTTTTACCACAGTGCATGATTTCTAAACTGAGAAGCTTTGATAGTAGCATCACATACCCAGCTTCATATTTCTGACTTTTCTAACATAGTAAACTTGCTCGGTAGCTCAACTGGTACAGCATTGCACTTGTGATATGTACATAGCAGTTATTAGTACCATGAAATACAAGTCACAACACTCAAAAAAAAAAAAATAATAAAAAAAAGAGCTCGAAGAAAAGTTTAAATGACATGCTTGCTTCAGAAATTGCATTTTTATCTTACATTGTTAACACTATCACTTAGGTCTTTGGTTTAGTGTAGGTGGTATTTTCAAACATGATACAGCGCAACACACTGGACGTTAGATTTATGAATTGCTGTGATGCAATAAACAACATAAAACATTGTCAGATTCCTGTTCATCTGTTTTGGATAAAACAAAGTGTAATCAGATTGTTGACTCTTGAATTCTAACGCTAGGCTAACTTTTACAGCACAGAGATCAGTGGCCATATTGGTTCGAAATGGTCCATGAAAAGTGCAGAGTATCCTAACATGTTATTTTTATAGAGATGGCATAGTGAAATTTATCAGCACAAAGAGATTCTTTTGTCTGATAAAATGTTTAAAATCTTTAATTTAGCGTGGATTAGCATGTTGCTTAGGGCTAGAACATTAAATAACCCTCCGATTTTAAGGGATGTTAATGGTTAGGGTTAAGAAAGAACAAAAATGTTTCATTCAGGAACACATCATGCTTGACAAAATCACTGTGGAGTCCAAAGATAATACCATGGTATGTCTCCAAAATTATTTGTACTTAAATGTATTCAATTTTACACACCTTTGGTGCACAGAAAGCATGTTGTGAATTTCTCTGCAGAAAGCCGTGCTTAATATTTGATGCTCTTTAGGTCTTTTTGCCCACTAAGCACAGCACTGTCATAAAACCATACTACCCTATGGCCTCGTATACTTCAACCATTTTATGGATGTGAGAACTGTGGTAGTAACTCATTTCCTGCCATTTCAGCCTTCTTTTCACCATCAGCAGCTGTGCTGTTGTGCAATCGATGCCCCTTCATCCGCTCTGCGATTATTTTTGTTCGCCATCAAACTGCGCTTACAAGTGAAATCCAGTATCTCCAGCAGACTCTTGTAGATGCTAGTCTAATCTTCCCGTTTGATTCATGCCATGTTGTTATTGTTGCTAAAATAATGCATGCGTTGGATAATGCATGCGACATCCGACTTCATCTGTTTAATCTGGTGGAAGAGGCTGCGTAATGGTATAAACTGACTACCCATAATGCAGTCTTATTGATTAGAATGACATAATTTACAAAGCTCTTAGCTAGAGCGAATTAAGTGGTGAGACGTCCTATTTGAAAGCCTTACTGACTAAAGCGTCTTTACTCGGCGGGCTTTGATGTTCGTTTCGGAGTGCAAAGTGCGTCTGAAGATGACCCAGAGGCCAGGGCGGTGTAATTCAAGCATTGAGGCCGAGCAGAACAGAAAGCTGCCCCTGCTGTTTGTACCAATTGCCCTCGCAATTGGCTCTGTGTTCAGCCGGGTCTCCTGGGAGACGGGAAGATACAATGGGTCGCTGTGGCGACAGAAAAATCTCAGCCTACCTGCGAATCGGGGCCCGCCGGTAGTTCGCTTGCTCGTTTAATTAGGTGACTCCTGAGTAGATTAGGGCCTGTGTTAGCGTGGGTGGCCTGCTGCGCTCGTGCCCCAGGAGTGCTGGACTTGAAGGGCAGGCCACAGGGGAAAGTCTGTCAGGAACTGAAATAAGAGCAAACGGGCTGAAAGAGAACTCCGACTCAACTTACGTCTTTTATCAGACGTAAAATAAGTGGATATAAGGCTACAGAAATCTGTATGAGAGAACTGCCGTGGTACTGCGACGTATAAAGCGACTAAAGAATGAAACACCTCTATGGTGTTAAAAGTCTTTCTTCTATCCAAGTTATGCAGAGGTAACTTCAAGTCAGTCATTCACTGGTTATCTTTTCTTAGAAATTAATGTTATTTATAATTATTTAGTTGGCTTGAGAAAGCCAACTTACTGATCTGCTATTTACTTTTACTTTTTACTTTTAGTCATTTAGCAGACGCTTTTATCCAAAGCGACTTACAAATAAGAAAAAGTAATTAAAACTAAAAGCTAAAACTCTATAAATACTATATATATACACTCATTTAAGAAAATAAAAGAAATTAAATAAAAATGACAAATGCATACAACATTTCAAAACTAAAACATTTAAATGAAAACAAAAAAATAAAGCTAAAAACAATTCAAAAATATTAAAAGAACAAAAAGTAATTAAAACGAAAAGCTAAAAGCTTTAAAGAAAATAAAAGAAATTAAATAAAAATGACAAATGCACACAACAACATTTCAAAACTAAAACATTAAA
>NW_015630423.1:465321-466311 GCF_001515625.1 Sinocyclocheilus rhinocerous | reverse complement strand
CTTCAGACACGGGTCACGACGAGGCGTTCCCCATAGCGACCCCTAGAGGACGTAGTGTCTCGTTCCCTACTCAGGGAACCATGGTTACATAAGTAACCTGAGACGTTCTTTTTAATTAGTTTAACAAAACTCAAATTGAGTTCAGCTGGACACACTTTCCTGTTTATCCCAACAAATGGCCAAGCAAAGTGCACGACACTGACAAGGTATGCGATACAGTACGAGACCAAACGCCATTTCAGCACGTCTCCACAGTAAACAAAACAAGCGTTTCCTAGCAACGACAACTGCGCTAAACACTGAGACAAGAAATAAATACACTTACTTATTTAAACTTCTTATTATTCTTAAAATCTATCTATCTATTCATCTATCCATCTGTCCATCTGTCTATCTGTCTGTCTGTCTGTCTGATTTTCAAATAGACTGTATTGCCTTCAAAACATTCAGATTTTAATCTTTCAAACTTTTAAACTGAAAACTATTTCAAACTGAAAACCGTCAAATTTTATGTAGTATAATGCTAGTATTGATTTCTTATTTTATCGGATAATAGTAATAATAATAACAACAATAACAAAGTAATACATACATTTTTTTATATTAAACAACATAAAATAATAAGTATAATTGTTTTATAAGTATTATTAAATTAATATTGATTTACAGTACTTGTACTACTACTAAATAATAATGTAATGATAATAAAAAATAAAATTATTGAAATTAAATAATTTAATTAAAAATAATTAAATAATAATAATAATAATCATCATCATCATACATTTATGTGTTATATTATATCACATAAAATAATAAATACAATTCACATAAAATAATACATACAATTGTTTAAAAAAATAGTATTAAATTAATATTGATTTGAGTACTTTTACCACTACTAACTATAATAATATTAATGTAAATAAAATGAAAATAATAACAAATAGTAATACATATTTATTAGGTAATAATAATAATAATAAAAAT
>NW_015630423.1:463750-465254 GCF_001515625.1 Sinocyclocheilus rhinocerous | reverse complement strand
CTAACTAGTGGCCCAAAAATGACTGCTTCACCTTCAAAATTCCCATTCTTCTCTTGCATAGCGCTTCTGGAAGTCAGAGAAATGAAAATAAATTACGCAAGGTAGATTAATTAAAAACAGGCCGCCATAGCCTGTAAGACAAATGCACCCCTCTGTGTGCACAGGAATGCAAAACTTGCTCATGCTCCTCTGTGACTTTCAACTCTTTTAAAGGACTTTAATAAGTAGTCTTCTGTCAGAGAAGAAATGATTAATGAGAAATTAAACTCAGTGTAGGTTAAAAAGTAAAACACCTCTGAAAAGATTTTCCATTCATGGATGTTTTGAGATTTAACTTCATATTTTTAGTAACTCCAACTTTTTGTGCAAGCCGTTCAGGGAAAATTATCTGACCCATGATTAGGAAGGTTACTTTTCTGGTTTTTGTATCAGATTAATTGTCCCGGATTACAAATAAAGCTGTGTATTTAAGTCAGACTTAATTAAAAGGAATTCAGGCTCATTAGAGTAATGAGTGAAACAAGCCTGGAAGAGTGCAGCCAGCACAGAGAATCAAAGAGAAACACCCCAAAACTGATATTTTAGGTTATGGACACTAATAGTTATACAAACTTGGCCTTTAGGCAAGTTTAAAAAAAACTAATCCTTATTGCTTTCCCTCCTCAGTCGTACCGAACTAGTTCTAAAACTCTCTTAATAGCCTCTATTGTTATGCGGCGTGTTCCCGGCAGGAGATCAGAGATTGAACGCTGGTTGATTCACAGATTTCCACTTCAGAGACTTTCATGCTTCACCATCAAATCAATGAAGGATTATTTTAGAACGGAATATACAGTATCTAAAGATTGAATATAGTTAATGACCCTCTTACTGTCATGTAATACCCTGAAGTTGATCAAACAATCATGAAACACAAGCACAAAGAATTCCTGTTGAAATTGTTCGTAAAGACTTTCTACATAGAAATGAAAAGTACTACTTAGGAATAACTAACACTGTATGTTTTTGTGTTGAACACACAATTATTTGTGTTGCAGTTGAATAGTGTTGCAGCCAATTACTATCTTACAAAGTAGTACAAAAAAAAATGTTTAATTTGACTTAGCTTTGAAAGTAAAATGTCATTTGCTTTTGTGTAGCATGTTATCTTAAAGGCAGGGTATGTGATTTTTCAAAAACACTTTAGAAAACTGATTTGGGCCGAATAGCAAAACAAACTTGTAGCCAATCAGCAATAAGGGGCGTGTCTACTCGTGATGTGGAGGAGAGAGCTTTCAGTGCATGGGACGGACATTAGCCTAGCCGAGCCGAGCGACAGAAAGATAGAGATGGCGGATAAAAAACAAAAGAGGAAAACGTCTGCGGAACGACAAGGCAAGAAGTAGGACCCGTGTAAAATATTGGATCAGCTTTCCAGTGCTGGAGAGAACTCAAGGAGCGGAGGCCTACGATCGGACGCCGAGGTTGCTTTGTTTCTTCTCGATAGGTGAGTAACACCGTGTCT
>NW_015630423.1:431608-463008 GCF_001515625.1 Sinocyclocheilus rhinocerous | reverse complement strand
AATATTGGTTTTGCTTTGTTTCACAGAACTAATCGTGGCCTGGGTTGCGTACGTATATGTGGGGCAGAGCTATCAAAATAGGGGCAAGACCCTTTTGGGGTAGGGGCGTGTTTGTTTTGGTGATTTCAAATATCAACATTGGCTACCAGAAATCACTTACTCTGCCTTTAAGTTTTACTACTCATTTTAGATGGACTATTATATAATGTCTTTTAAGACTTGTCAAATTGAAGTGATGAATGATGAGTTTGGAACATAAGGCTTCCATCTTTAAGATTTAACAGTCGGGAGGCTTGATTGGCATTTTAATGAATCGTATGGTAATTTCACTAATTGTTTCTTAATTCTCTTTCACTCAGTCAGCTGTACCTCATCCTTGCAGTAATTACATGTGTTTGTACCAGAAATATAAGGCAACATTTTTCTTTAACTTTGAATGATACTCTCTGTCAGCTTGTCAGCTCCTTATATATGACAATATAAGAAAAGACTAAGACACATTGTTCTCAGTATAAACCCCATTTAAGTCCTACAACTGGGCAAACTTTGTGAACTTGTGTGAGTACTTTTGTACTTGAAATCTTCGCTTGTGGATATTTATATCTTGCCACAGAATTGTATGTAAAAATGCTGCTATTGTTCTCGTTCTTATGCGGTCTCATATCTCTCAAGGGTTTGCTGGAAAAGAAAAGATTAGCACAGTTTTAGTGGGAACAAATCTAGTGGTGTGAGTGCGTGTGTATATATATATATTTTCATTCTCATGTGCTGTGAAATTTGTACTTCTTCAAAGTACTGTAATATCATTGCTTGTATAACTTGTCTAAATTCGATTTTGCTATTTGGGTCAATCTCACAAAACCTTTCAACAACGAGGTCATGTCTGGCTTATTTTACCCCCAAAATTTCATTTTACTGTAATGCAAATTTTGTAATATTTTTTAAATATATTATTTGGAAGTATTACTATATATATATTATATATATATGGATTTTTTTGTGCTTTTTCAGATTTTAATTATTTATAAAAATGCAATACAACATTTTTCATATTAAAAATAATGAATAGAAAAGAAGACAACAACAGTTTTAGAGTTTTAGCGGGGGGAAAAAAACGAATATAATTTGTTATAATTTTTCCTCGCCATGAAAATAGCCACAGAAGCTGGCATGGTGTTAAACATAAACAAACAAGAAAACAACAACAACAAATAAATAACTTTTAAAAAAAGTTTTTATTTGCTTTGGTTTGTTTAAAAAAGTATTTCTTCTTAATGTTTTTCTTACATCTGGATAAGTTTACAAAAAAAAGTAATACTTTTTTAAATTATGTTTTGAAGTATTGTTATATCATGGAAATATTTATAGTACTGCCTTGATTGTATGCAGATTTAAATTATTTAAAAAGATAACTAATTAAAGTGAACTGACAACTTAACTGATAAGATTTAAAAATATTCACTGTCCTAAAATAGGCTTTGATTTCTTAATGCAAAATGTTTTATCTCATAATTTTGGCTTCACCTGGATGTTTTTGTGAGATTCACTCAATGATTGATTTATTCACTGTTGATTAATAGTTTCAATCACTGTTTATCACCAGTGATCCTTTCTGAATGTTCCATCTGTTGTTTTGTTAAAGTTAGTCTGTCGATCTGTCTTTGGAAATTGTAAAAAGACCTCAAAAAATATTTTTTGGAATCACAAAGCAGTTGTGTCAATCTTTCTGTCAGCTGGGCAGATCTAAAGAGCAAAGACAGATGAATCAAGACAGACAGCTTTTATCTGTGCATTCATGGCCATTATGTATTCTCTCTGCATGTTTGTGCTGTTCATTTATTAATTTGGGTTATGTGGTGTTATCCAGAGGTGTGTTTTAAGTTCTCCCCCATGTGTTGTTTGTGTCTGTGGTCTACAGGTGCTCCTCTTCATTGCTCATCTGCCTCCTCTTCCCCTGTCGACTCCCCTTACCCTCCCCCTTCCCATGCAGCCAATCAGAGCCAGGGAAGGTTGCTAGGTAACAGTGGGGCTCAGGCCGGCCGGGACTCTGAGTCAGAAGATGAGTTTGGCCCCAATTCATTCTTAGTTAAAACCGGCTCAGGGAACTTCGGCGCTCCAGCCACTGCAACTCCTAACGGTGAGTCCCTCTCAATATCGCTGCCTGCTAGAGGGGTCTCGACATCCCCTGCTGGACCTGCTGTGGAGCTTGTAGAGGTAGCCACAGGCTGAACATTCATTTTTTCTGGGCAGCAGTGGAGGTCAGATGTTAGCTGGAACTTTTTTTAACTAAGGCTTGCTGAGAAGAGAAGCTTCTGGCTGGGGTTCAGGAAGTGAGGTGTGTCAGAGATTCTGAAGATTTATTGCAATCTGTTGAACTCCAGTTTAGAGCTGCTAAAGATTTCTGTTGATATTGAGTTCTGTTAATCATTTACAGCTCTTCATCTTATTTTTTTAATAATTTTTTTTTTTTTAAATAGGGTGACTTTGAGTAAATTGAAATGATTAAAAATTGACCAATTTACCTGGATACATTCTACCATACAGTATCTACAAAAATAAATTTAGGTCACACTTTATTTTAAGGTCCAATTCTCGCTATTCACAAACCATTAACTATGACTTTTGCCTCAATAAAATTATTAGTTAGTAGTAGTTGTTAAGTTTAGATATGCAGAATATGTGCTTTATAAGTACTGATAAACAGCCGATATGTTAATAATAGGCATGCTAATAAGCAACTAGTTAATAGTGAGAATTGGTCCCTATGCTAAAGTGTTACTGAAATTTAATTCAAGGGATAGTTCACCCAAAAATGAAAATTCGGTTTTACTCATCCTGTCGTTACAAACCTGTATGCATTTATTTTGTCTGCTGAACAAAAAAGAGGATGTTTAGAAGAATGTGGTTAACCAAATAGTTGACGTAGCCATTTTTTTCCCCATACTATAGAAGTCAATGGCTACCATCAACTGTTTGGCTACCAACATTATTTAAAATATATTATTTTGTTCTCAACAGAAGAAACTCATACAGATTTAAATCAACATGAGTAAATGCTGACAGAATTTATATTTATTTTTGGATGAACTATCCATTTAAACACGGCATACTGTCAGATACACAATAATCAATAAGTAGGGGTATAGATATTTGCTCTGACAAGTTGATTAAATTATGGATTACAAAATGATGCAGTGCACCATGAAATCTGAAATTTAGTCACAACTCAGTTTTGGTGAAAACGGTTCAATTGATGAAAGAAAAAAAGAATTTGAATGACAAATAAATATTATATAATATTTGAATAATTTGAATTGAATAATTTGAATTAAAAACTGCATTCAAGAATTTAATTAAGTCTTTTTTTATTATTATTATTAAATTATTATTTTAGTAATTGATTTCCATAATTGATGCATTGAATTTTCATCATGAGCAAAAGTCTATACCAAATTTACAACACATTTACATTTTTATGACCATTTATTTATCTTGGGAAGATCCCATATATTTGATTTCAAATGTTATTCTTCCAATTGTTCTTGGCATTCTGGGATCCCAGGCTTTGTATTTCACATTGTGTGCGCTCTCTGTTTGAATGTAGACTTTGGCAGGCTAACCCTCGCTGCAGCTGTCATGACTAATTTCACCCTGTGCCATGACTTATGAAGTGGTTCACGATATACGTCACTGTTTGGATGACCTGGATTGCTGTTTCGATACCTTAGCTATGTGAGATTGAGTTTGTTGCTGTCCACAGAGCTGTATTTCTTGCAGTAATTTGATTGCGACCATTTCAGATCATTGTAGAGTTGCCTTCATTAACTTTGTTTAGTGTTAGAAAGGTCAAGAAGTTTTAATGAAAGATCAAATCAATTGAAAGCCTGTAAATGATAATAAGCTTAATGGCATACCCTGCTGAGGGACAAGTGACCAGCACAGCAGGAACTTTAACCACAATGAATCAATTTTACAAGTAACTATGTCCTTACTAATGAGCTGCTGATGAAAAGCACATGGATTGATGAGATGATCGCATTGTGCTGCCATTGTCATCCAGTAAGTTCAAATATGATGAAGTTGTTTGCTAGGCATTGATGTTTTTTAAAAAGTTGGACTACTTTTAACATCCTGTTACTTGTTGAGGGACATTACAAAGCACCACCGCTAACAGTAAAACTAATATACGACAAAATGTAGATACTCTAGTTGGCAACTGTGACCCATCATATAGTGTTTATGAACTTATTGTCCTGAACTGATGTCTGTGCTGCAAGATGTTTGTACGGCATCAGCTAACCAAATTAGAAATTAGATTTGTTAACATGCTTTTCAGATAAGAAAGCTTCACGTCACTTTGATAATTGGAGGAGAGCAGAGAGCATGCCGATGTTGAGCAGTCGATATGAAGCCTGTCATCGCTAGCAGCTCTCGGCTTCTCCCTCAAGGCTTCTTTACAGAGTAGAACAAAAAAATGCTGTAAATAATTGATCAGCCTTTACAAGTTAACCACCCAAGGCTGGAATTACATCAAGCTCAAGAGGATTGCGCCTGCCTGCTTCCACACGGCCCTCCGTAAAGCAATGAATTACCCTCCCGTGGCAAGAACTTTCCCTTCTCCGCGCGGCAGCCTGCTACCGTCCCGGTCACCTAGCGGTGGCACCCCAGTGCTAAAATGGGATTTATCTTTCCGACAAATGGCTGAGATTTGCATTGGTATATAGGTTACCCTCGGGCTGCCAGTGAGGGGTAGCACACTCACCAAAGGAATCGGTCTCTTGCCTCCGAGCTATGCAAGGCACCATAAGGCTCTATTTGACTGAGACAAAGTAGCATACCACAGTGCCGTGAAAAAGGAAGTTTATGTGCTGGAGTTAAGCTTAGCATCCCCAGTAGTAAAGTAGTGGGATTCCTGCCAGAGGCTATGCTGTTGCATGAGGTTGGTGCGAAGTTTGAAGTTTCTTTACTTCGCATTTTACGAGTCAGTAACTTTTCATCTGAAGTCAGGTGGCTCCTGCACTGGCAGTAATTTTGGCACTAAAAGACAAAACTCTTGATGGCTATGTTCATACAGCAGCACAATGTGGTTGTCTGTAGAGTTTTGACTGCTAAATACGGTTCTGTTCACACTGTTCGGTTAATTCGGAGTGACTCCAGTTTGGTTGATATTGACATTTAGTTGCCTGTCGTGCCACCCAACTTATTCTTTGCTCTCAGTTTCTAATTTTATAGCTGTCATCTTCTCTCAGGTTTTGAAAATCACCTGAAAATATTTATATTGAATTCAGTTCCCTTGTCTTTTTTTCATATAAATGCCAATTTGAGAGTCACCTGCTAGTAAATACGCTTGTCAATCCAAACACCGGCTGTGTCAAAGTAGCCATTGTGATTGTAGGTAAACAAGTGGTAAATTATGGAAATTAGCCTGCTCTTTTGAACAGCACCCTCATTGTCATTTCTGATTTGTTGGCAACTGTATTTGCTGAGCCTTAAAACAGAACAAGGACACAATTATAATAAGAAAAGAGAAGCGCTGTTGTTTATTCACTTAAACCACCTAATGAGTCCATTTTAACCATTTTCCCTGCTTTTTGAGTTTGGGATAGGCTTTTTTTAACCTCAGAATAAACAGCCAGCTGCTTTCATTTACCAAGTATTAGCATATTACTAATACGGATATGCCAGAAAGCTCAAGGCTTAATAAGAACGATGCAGTAATGGCAGACTCTTGGATAGGTGGTCACGTCCTTTGTTACAGTCCTTGGTTTTTAATGAAGAGGTGCCTACACATTCACGCTGAGTGGCATAAATTGCCGTCCAAAGCACACTGTGGATTAATTAGCGCAGTTAGTGCCAAATATTTCACAGTTTCTGACTCATTTTTTTCACAATGCCCTCACGTAAACCCAAGCAGATGTCTTGAAAGATATGTGTCATGTGGGTTTGAGCCTGCAATATTTTGATATGTTTTTAGAGTTGACAGTGACATGCGTTAATACCTCCCGTCCCCATTTCTTCGCCTTGTCTGGATATTAAGGGAGCATATTAAAGCATTTTTAACTGTGTTGTGACAGGGCCCTGTTCTGCAGCCCGACTCAGCTCAGCATTACAGATTCGTCAAATTCTGGAGAGAGAAAGGGCATGGACAGGGTAAGCTTCTCGTGTAAAATGATAAGGGAGATAAAGGCCCAGATTAATGTTGCCGGTGTCGATATGATTTTGTGTGTCTTCAGAAACACAGGTTATTCTGTATTTCCAGAAATGTGATCCAGTGCTGAGACTAAAGCTGAAAAGGCTTAGCTCAGGGTTTCGAGCTGTGGATTCAAACACGGAGCATGTTTTCAGAGGAATTTGGTACGATTTTCCAGCAATTGAGGAGGAATTACACATGAGAACATGGGAAGGCTAAACCTGACATCTGCAGAGAGCTGAAGTATCAAATCAAGAATATAGAGGTGGTTAGCATTTGAAATATAGAGTCCCGAGTGTTTAAACACAACATCAAGCAGAATCTGGCCACAATGGTGGAGTTATATGCACAAATTTCACCGCCGGGAAATTTCTGCACTTCCTAAAATTCATCTCTATTTACAGCTATCAACTAGAGATGGAGTTATCAGACTGAGACAATTTCACTTTTCCCAGAGTGATTCTACATTATCAACAAAAAATGCATCTGTAGCATTCTATCGACCAAAGGGCTCTCCGCTGTATTGTGTTTTTCCATTCATCTATCTTTGTTGCAGAAATTCCCTCAGCTATAGTTCATGAACCAGATGTCTTTTTGTATTTAAAGAGGCTGAGAATAAGCAAGTTGGAAAACGTAGAAAAGAAAGAGTGAAAGATCTCTACGCCCGCTAGGTCCCGTTAGCTTGATGGGACAGACTCGTTGAAGCTTGAGGTCTTTTTATTGAGCATGTGTTGCTCCATGGCCCCTGGCTTTCTCTCAGGGTCCTATTCCTGGAGAGATGGCTACTGGGCCACGGGCTCCCTGCTGAGCCCCTGTTATTCACCACAGAGCCCCCCCCCCCCTTGTCTTAGCATCCTTTTACGCTGAGCAGCATGGGGTTCGGGCCACAGTGGGCCACTAATGGTGTATGGATCCCCTCTTTAAGGGCTTGCACAACATACCTTTGCAGTTGACCAGACAGGAATGAACGGGTGGAAATTAAGAGGCAGGGTCACTCTGCAGCTCCGCATTTAGATCAGTTAGGTTTCATCAGAACTTATTTAATAATTCCCTCCCATTGCTGGTGTGAGGGAAGCGAATGAGGTTTGTGGGGTCGCACCGGAACATATATCCACCAGAGAGACTCCGAGAGATCACAGCAGACAGGGAAAGAGAGATTTAATAAGCAACACATGGTGTAGCTGCAGAGGGCACCAAGGACGAGCTTTTTCCTACTCGCCATTCCCGCGAGTTTCACCTGCGATTATTTTTAATGAGAACATTTGAGTTAATGCTAGGCACCTGGATGCGACCACTGTCCATATTTCTAATTGCAACCAGCCAGCTGTTTTCCTAATGCATTGTCACCCTTTGTAAATGTACACTGTATACTCACGAATCATCGCTTTATTTAGATAATCCATTGTGAGGTTACCATGGTGATAACAAAGTGCCAGACAGAGCCATCTGCACGCTTCAACGTCAAATATGTCTTCAGGACCCAAGGGGACACAAAAATTACACATATTTTTTAATGAAAAACAGCACATTTGCTTTTGATTCTGCATGATTTTCGAATCAACAGGCTCTCGAATGCAGCGAGAGATTTTTTTGTGCATTTATTCCTTCAGTATATCTGTGAAGGTGTCAGCGAGGCCGTCAGTTACTCACACTTGATGAGTTTGAGAGCATGACTGATTCTGAGCGCCGTAAGCTATATCTGCTAGCCTTCATATGAAACCTGTGAAGACAGCTTGTATTCCCGCATGTATCTGTCTTTCCTAATGGTTAGGAACAACACCTTAACTGATGATTGAATGGAGGAAAATGTGTGAAAACCACAGACACACAACCTTCCATTAACACTCAGGGTGGCTGTCGGCTCTTTGCGCTGTTCAGAAAGCTGTATCCACCACCTATATCCAGACATTCACGATCAGAAAACAAAGCTAGCAGGATAGACGAATGTTCAGCAATCTATGGTCACTCTTCCTATTTTTAGCTGCTGGAGTTGCAGCAGTGGACGTCGTTTAATGATCTGTCTGTCTTGCGGAGGGATTTTGATGAATTCTGCAGCCCATCTCACACATTGCACATTTGATCGGGTGTCTGAGGCACGTCATACGAGTTCTCACTCTCAGGTGTGACTGTCAAGAGTGAGACTCAGATTTTGTTACTATAAATGAAAATGGACTTTGCACAGCCTGTAAACTTTCTACAAGTTATCTGCACTTTCCAAATAGAATAGGTGAATCTCATGAAAACTTCATAAAGACAAATCAAACACGTTTATGCCAAAAAAATATTTTCTACTTAACTAGTCTATATCTATCTATCTCTCTATCTGTCTGTCTGTCTGTCTATCATTCTATCAACCTATTGTTCTATCATTCTATTGTCCTGTCATCCTGTCTGTCTGTCTGTCTGTCTGTCTGTCTGTCTGTCTGTCTGTCTGTCTGTCTGTCTGTCTGTCTGTCTGTCTGTCTGTCTGTCTGTCTGTCTGTCTGTCTGTCTGTCTGTCTGTCTGTCTGTCTGTCTGTCTGTCTGTCTATCTATCTATCTATCTATCTATCTATCTATCTGTCTGTCTGTCTGTCTGTCTGTCTGTCATTCTATCAATAT
The DNA here is from genome assembly GCF_001515625.1 of Sinocyclocheilus rhinocerous. NCBI lineage: Eukaryota > Metazoa > Chordata > Actinopteri > Cypriniformes > Cyprinidae > Sinocyclocheilus > Sinocyclocheilus rhinocerous. The sequence goes on along the minus strand of NW_015630423.1, from coordinate 454,217 downwards.
ATCGACCTATTGTTCTATCATTCTATTGTCCTGTCTATCTATCTATCTATCTATCTATCTATCTATCTATCTATCTATCTATCTATCTATCTGTCTGTCTGTCTGTCTGTCTGTCATTCTATCATTATATCGACCTATTGTTCTATCGTTCTATCTATCTATCTATCTATCTATCTATCTATCTATCTATCTGTCTGTCTGTCTGTCTGTCTGTCTGTTGACCTATTGTTCTATCATTCTATTGCCCTGTCATTCTATCTATCGATCTATCTATCTATCTATCTATCTATCTGTCTGTCTGTCTGTCTGTCTGTCTGTCATTCTATCGACCTATTGTTCTATCGTTCTATTGCCCTGTCATTCTATCTATCTATCTATCTATCTATCTGTCTGTCTGTCTGTCGTTCTCTCGTTCTATCTATCATTCTACCTGACGTTCTAGCTATCATTCTGTCCATCTGCCTGTCACCATTAAGTTAAGTTTAATATATATATTTAATATATATATATTAAATATATTAAGTTTAATATATATTAACTTAATTGTCTTTCACTTTCTTGACAGGAATTGTATGTATCCATTGTGTTACATGGATACAGAGGTTTTATTTTGTAATTATGAAACTCTAAAAATACGTGTGTATGACCACATTTCTTAGCAATTATTCATAAACAAATCAATTCTGCTCCAGGGTATGATGTTTTAGTGTCACTCGTTGGTTAACAAACACTGCTGACTGGAGCAACCCAATTTTCCTTGGAGATTGACTTCAGACAACTTTAATGGGCTTTTGACGCCTGTAAATATTGAGCTTGAGAGAAATTGAGCTTGAGCTTCTGAAATATGTCTGGACTGTGATCAGTTGCTAAACAGAGTCAAACACATCAAGAACATCTTCACAGATCAAATTAGCTTTTTAACATGTTTTAGTAAAGTTCTTGCACCTCTTTTGAGTACATCCCTCCCCCATTTAAAACATGCTGCTAATCTACATACATATGCCATGGGATTTCCACAGAGAACTGCTTGTTTCCCTTTGTAATTGCTATTTTATTCATTTGCTGTCTTGTAATCATAAAGCAATTTTACAACCAGCAAAGTGTCATCTAGAATAATTAGGTGTCTATTATATTCTTTATCTCAAGAGAGGGTGAATCTCAGAAAAAAACATGTCCAGATTTTTTTTAAAGATATTTTTATAAAAGATAAAAGACATATTTTGTTTGCTTTTGTACTCAATCATTAATAATTCTGGATGATTCTCACTAGATTCTCATTACAGCCATACAGAATAAAAGAAAGAATGAAAGAATATTAAAAGTCTTAAAACAGGCTTCATTTTCTGTAAAATTTTGTCCTCAGAAGTGTGTAAAAATGGTGAAATATGATGAGTAAAACAATACTCTGCTTCTTTTTTGGAGACCATTTGAGACCTAAGAACTTTTCCTGATTTGTCTGTTCTTTAATGGCAAAACAAACTTCTTTGCTGGCGAACGGAATTGTGCAAACTAGATCGAACAAAGACCTTCCACTCTTACAGGTCCTTCTGGACTGCGCTGAATTGTTCCTGCTGAATCATTGCTTCTCCTCTTATTATGCTCATTGTCTCAAGGACTCGAATGAGCCTTACCTTCTGTGCTTTTCAATGGAAATAAAGCTCCAACCCGTCAATGCTGCATCAGCACTTCTGTTTACTGGCTGCTGTTTAGGGAATAAAAACCTTGCGTTAAGACAAACTTGTTCCGAAAACACAACACAAGAGTTTAGACGTTTAGTGAAGTGTTTAGAAATGGGGTGATGCATCGCCTAACCTTGTTGTAAGTCTATAACTATTTGTAGCATTCATAACATTTATAATGGGGGTTTATGCTGTTGTTGTTGTTACCTGAGGGGCTGTACTTCTATCATTTATTTTCCCTGGCAAAATTTTTGTTTTGAGTTCAATGCTACATTCTTAAGAGCCACAGTTTTTATATTCATTAGGAAATCAACCTGTGAATGACTTTTTGCATACTGAATTTTAAATTGCAATAGGAGAGAAAAAATAAAAGCATAAAAAAATACAAATTCATACGGTCAAACAAGCCAGTTAATCAAGTCCTGTTGACATTAACCTTCTTTGAATGTCATCACTTTCATAGTAGTAATACGCCCGCATGTTGCGTACCTTTATAGTGCAGGGGAAATGGTTTACCTCTCTTCCAGCTCTCCGTCTGTTTTGATCCGGTTTCATCAGGGCCATCATCAGCTTGGCTCAGAGACGCAACAGAGCTCTGAGTAATTGGTAGCGTAGGATTGTGGGAATGCGGCTTGGTACGGGCCCATCTGTCACTGGCTCTGACAAATGATCCGGCCCTGTGCCCAAAATGAAAGGGAATAAAAAAAGTAACGGGGTCCCTGTCAGTGACGCATCCCATAATGATCTTCAGTAGAAATGTGCACTCACCACATGGTGCAAAGCACTCATTTAGTCCTATGAGAGATGTGAGAACTAGCATTCTTTCACCCCGGTGACATGTCTCCAACGGAGAACATGCTGTGTTGCTTGGTGTGAAACTGCGGTAAGACCTTCGAAGCATGCAACTTTTTGCAGTATTCAAAAGTAAGGAATGATTCAGGAATTTTATTCCTTGAAGCTCTATGCCGTGCATTGTTGTGCATGTTTCTGCTAAAGTTAGAAAAGTTAGTGGTTATGAAGGTCAGTTTAGTCAAGCAACCATAAAAGCATTTTGTATCTGCAAGGTTTATTGGTTTTGATAAAGATGTGTATACTTACACATATCCAAGGTGGATAGGCCAGGGTGTTCGACTAGTTGTCCAAAACCTGATGATTGACTAGTTTATGTAATATTTTATGTTTAATATTTGTGGTGACAGTAATTTAGAAAGAATGAATTAACAGATACAATTTCTCCTGATTGTGCTGACAGTTTCTAAGAAGTTCCATCTCCGTCTTCATTTCCTTAAAAGCACTGCAGCTACAGCCATCAACACACTGCTTTTGTAACAAAAGACAATTACTGTCGGACTTCAGATATCCCGCTGTGAAGGATGTCCTCATTATTATGCATAATCCTTGTTTGTTTTTCTTGTGAAGACTATGCTTTTTGCAAAAAAAAGTATGCATGGACTATTTATTTGTTTAATATCTGTCAGTTAGCCTACTAAAAGGCTGTTGCATATAGTATATTTACATATTTGGTAGACACCAATTTTTTTTTTAGCATTTTTCACATACCTAGATTGTGGAATTATGTTCTCAGAAGTGTGTTTTGGACTTTGTACTATCTGCATTTTGGTAAGCATTTAAAAAAAAAAAAAAAAGAAGATAAACTTGTTTTCGAATGTAAATAAAACATCTTTAGCGCATTAGCTATAGTTTTAATGAATTAAAGTTGGTCAAAAATGTAAATAGAACATCTTTAGCACATAAGGCATACCTTTAACAAATTAAAGTTGTTAATGAAAAAACAACTTTAGCACATTAGCTATACCTTTAACGAAAGTTGCTCATGAACATTTTTAGCACATTAGCTCTACGTGAATTAAAGTTGTTCATAAATCTCGAAACATCTTTGTGACGAGAGGGGCGGGGCCGAGAGCCGTGGGAACGGAGCGAGTCCCACGGAGGAGCTCCGGAAGGATAAAAGGAGGAGTGACGACAGTGTTGGGCGAGAGAGACAAAGCCAAAACAAATCCTGGCCAGGACGCGTCCTGGGAAAATGGCACGTATGGTCACCCTAATAAATGTAAATAAAACATCTTTAGCATGTTAGCTTTAGCGAGTGAAGGTAAAGTTGTTTATAAATGTAAATAAAGCATCTTTAGCATGTTAGCTTTAGCGACTGAAGGTAAAGTTGTTTATAAATGTAAATAAAACATCTTTAGGGCATTAGCCTCAACTTTAGCAACAGCCTAAGCTCTCAGTAAAGAGGCCGTTGAGTGTTGTCGACAGGTGTAAAATGAAACTGCTTTGTTCTTGTTAAGTAAGGGTTCTTAGCGCAATGAGGCGCTAGTTTATTGATTGATGAATGGTTTAGCAGATATGGAAATGAATGGCTTTGGAGCGCACAAGGACACAAGGGTCTTTATCTGCGTCTGGATTGCCACAATCTGATGCTCACAATCTCATGTCTGATAGCCCCCATCTCCCATGACGCAAAGTGACTTTAGGAGACAAACGCTTTGTCGGAAGCTGAAGCTGTCTTGTCGGGTCCATCCGCACAAACTCGAGGGGCTGCCGCTTTACTTTCATTTTGTGTTTGTTTATTTTATTAAAGTCTTTAAACGTTCGCCGGTTCCCGCCTCCTCCTTCCCGTGACTACGAACTGTGTTACAATCTTTAACGCATTAGCGATGTGTTCTTAACTAATGAAAGTTGCTCATAAAATAAATGTAAATAAAACATCTTTAGGGCATTAGCCTCAACTTTAGCAACAGCCTAAGCTCTCAGTAAAGAGGCCGTTGAGTGTTGTCGACAGGTGTAAAATGAAACTGCTTTGTTCTTGTTAAGTAAGGGTTCTTAGCGCAATGAGGCGCTAGTTTATTGATTGATGAATGGTTTAGCGGATATGGAAATTAATGGCTTTGGAGCGCACAAGGACACAAGGGTCTTTATCTGCGTCTGGATTGCCACAATCTGATGCTCACAATCTCATGTCTGATAGCCCCCATCTCCCATGACGCAAAGTGACTTTAGGAGACAAACGCTTTGTCGGAAGCTGAAGCTGTCTTGTCGGGTCCATCCGCACAAACTGCAGTTGATCATGGCGTGAATTTCAAACAGGTTGACGAGGGTAATTCAGTCTACTTGATAATGACAGATTGTCAACAGCGTATTTTGCCTGATGAGTGTTTGTGAGATTCCAGCTGTTAGTAGAAGCCGAAGCACTATTTGGATGTGACACAGAATAGTAAGTAGTATGCTAGGTGTCTCTTTTTAAGACAACGTCTTATCTTTAACTTTTCTTTGACAAGGGTCTAGTTATACTTGTTACCCAAGTAACCTTCTCTCTTTAATTCTAATACAAGAGACGTAATCACACTTATCAACTAATTTACACATTAACCACATAATTTCCACATTTTGTCATTGTACAGAGTTTACCAATTCCGTGTTCATTTATGCATTTATCAGATGCATTTGTCCAAAGCAATTAGCTATTCCATTAGCATTACCATTAATGGTATTTGTTAGAATCATATACAAATAAAAGAACTGCAAATTGATGTCTGTGTTGCATGTCCCTTGCCTCGATATCTAATTCACACTATGTAGATTACTTGTTTAGCCAATTCTAAATATGGATGGGGCTTTTTGGCAACAAATGCCTTTGTAATCAGAAGATGTGTCAGACGTATTAACACAGTACATTAGGCTGTATTTATACAGACTTTTCTTAGTGTAATTTAATGAAGTATTTATGTAAAACAGTATACCAGAATTTCAAAAAAAAAAATGCTCTGGTCAATCTTGAGCTTGTTAATTATAACTTTATAATGAGACAGTTAAAAAATTAAATCTAAAAGGATGGAAATAAAAAGCCAAAGTTAGCTTACGTGAGGTGTCAATTTCAAGTTATTATTATACTTTTTTTACAGTGTTTTGACATTTTTATATTATTATACTGATTTCGGATATTTTATATAACAGGATGGGATGTTTCGTAGTAAGACAACCCAATTCATACCACTAAACTTCACAGAATGCTTATTGATGTTTGTTCTGTTGTTTCCTGCCAAATTGATGTCACTTCCTGGAGGATGCTGTCATTAAGCAACTGGCTTTTGTTAGTTAAAGGGATTTTACAAAAGACTGGTCAGAAAGTGATATAGGGGATAATTTTTTGCTGTGTTGCTCGAGCAGCCGCTAGCAGAAAATCACTGCTGTATTCTGCCATTACCATCATTTTCTTGTGCGCCCCTAGAGGACAATTTTGGTACTGCTGCCTAAGCAGTTAACTATACCATTTCCAGTAAAACGTTGGATAATGAAAATTGACTTGTTTACTTGTGCAGTATCAGAAATACATTAGAGACAAATGTCTGTACAGCACATGCTAATGAACACTGCAGTAGTTTCATTTATTTAGTTGCTGATAAGGCTGTTTCTGTCGTTTCAGAGGGCTCGTTCCAGAACCACTCTCGATTGCGGACGCCACCGCTGCCCCTGTCGCACTCCCACTCCCCTAGTCAGCATCACGCCGCCTCCATTGGCTCTCTGAGCCGCAGCAACTACACCCAGCGCAGTAACCCAAGCCCGGCGCCCACCGATAGCTCGGCTCCCAATGAGGGTCCTACAAGTGCCCAGGACTCAGGCAGTGCCCAGGACAACTGGCTTCTCAACAGCAACGTTCCTCTAGAGACCAGGTACGTTTGGTGCTGTGATCTTCTCGTGGTAAAATGGCTAATGAAATAGTCAAACAGAATTGAGTGACTCTAAATTAGACGTTTATAATGCATACGGCATGCATATGCTGGCTGCATGAAGCATTTAATGCTGTTTGTATCTGCCTAAAAGATCAACTAAACTCTTAATGAGTCTTTATGTAGCCTTTTAGCTCTATTTGACGCACAATATAGTTTAATGGGTCTTTCCTGTTATGCAGTACCTTTTGATGTCTCAGACTTTAGATGTTTCAGACAACGGCTTACAGACATTTTCAGAACTTAGCCTCTTTTTTTTAAACTTTACACACAAATCCACGAATTGCACACACAAAATGCAAAATGCCTCATAATCCTTTGCAAAATGAAGCACTGCATTCAAAACATCACAAACACATCTCAAAGGCAATACCTTTGCCATGATATTAATTCCTGTTAGATTTTTGTGTTACATAGAGAATTGTGTGTTGTGTTTTGCAAAAAGTGTTTTATGAAATTGAAAACTGAATCAAAGGCTAAGAATTAGTGTATGGTTTTGCAGATTTGGTGTGTGGTTCTGGTGTTTGTGTCAGGTTTCAGAAATGGTGTGACAAGTAAAGATTTTGTGTGTAAGCAGTTGAAAAAAAACTGTAAATACATTGAACATGTGCTGGAAGTTAATTAAATATATCTGTAAAACAATATACCAGACTTTCAAAAGGCTCTGGTCTATTTAAAATGCAGAAATTGTGTTAATACATAGTGAATGTAACCTAATAGGATGGAAATAAAGAGCCAAAGTTAACCAGTTAGCTTACTTGAGGTGTCAGCTTGAAGTAATTTTTTTTTTTTTAAATATTGTTCTACACATTTCTAATATTTTATATAATATGATACATTTTTAATATATTATTTAATAGGTTTCCCACCAAAAATTGTTTCACCGCCTGACACCGATGTCATTAAGCAACAGACTTTTGTTAAAGGGATTTTACGAAAGACTAGCAGGGTGGAAAGCAATAGTGGAAATATTAATTGACAATTAAAACAATATTTTCAATTAAAAAGTGTTTTGTTTGAAACATTCTAATGAACTAGATCAGGGAAATTAATTAATTATAAATTAATTAACATCATGAATTTATATAAATTAATTAAGTACATTTGTTAATAGCCAGTTTTTAATTTCTAGCTTTATTTCCCTATATTTATGTATTAATGAAAATACAGTATGATTGGACATAAAATGTGCTGATAGTAGGAATGACCTTAAAAAAAGTGTTTAGCTGAATTGAGAATTAAATGAAGCTTTACGCTCTGCATAAATTCCTGCATCAGGCCAGAATGCGTTTAAAACATGACTAAATATACAACAAGAGAAAAGCATTTTTTTATTTTTTCTGGGCTTTCCGGACAGTGTTGCTGATCTAATATCTCAAGCCCAAATGCATCAGATGGGTGAATTCTCTCAAGGTTCTGAAGGGGGCTTTGCTACAAACTCAGCTCCTTATTTATCTCCCATCAGCCCTTGCTCTGTTTGCTTCTATCTGAGGCACCTGCGTGGAGGAGATCAGTCAAGAACCTCTCAGATGTCTGTTTGCATTGCACAGGCTGCTCCTCATGCATGGCGGAGGCAAATCAGGGCTGTCAGACCAACCTGAAGAGAAATGATACATACTGATACTCAGATTACCTCCACCTCCTGCACTGCTTAAGCCAGCCAACCCAAATGGCTCATATTTATTTCAGCTGCTGTGAAAGTTTCAGGCTTTTCGGATATGTATAACACAGGTCTCGAATCTCAAAACGGCAATGATTTACTGTTGGGATTGCAGAGTTAAAGGTTTTTTTTTTTTTTTTTGTGGAGCCTCTTACCTAGTTTTATACGACAGGTGAATCTCAAGAAAACTGTCCAAAAAAAATAAATTGTCTGGTTGTTATGTCATTACAAAATAAAAAATGCTGGAAAAAATATGTGACTTACTAAAATGAATAAATATAATTATGCATTTTTTCAGCATTTTTATGGTTATATAATACATCGTGTATATTATTATAAATTTACGAAATACTATTTTGTAAAGTATATATTTTTTTGTACTACTGTATGTATGAATGCTGAATTTGATTTAAAAAGAAAGCAACATTGTCTGCACAGGTTTGTTTTCATTATACTTTATTACAGTAATGAGTGATATTTTCTCGATACAATGCATGTAATGTTTCTCGAATGATCCTAAACTGAGCTTTATTTGTGTTCATACTTCACAAAATATTGATTTTTTTTTTTTTTCAATAATTTTGTAGTAAAATATGATATAACCCAGACCTTTTGCTTCATTTGGATAAGTGTAATAGAGAGTATGAGGAAATGATGGTGGCGGTAGGATAAAAAAAAAAAAACATTGCAGGCCAAACTTAAACCCACATCACTGACATGGTCCCTTATCTTCACATAGACCCTCATAACCACTGCTCCAAATCAAAATGAAAGTATCCTAACATTTATGTTGTTTAATAATAAGCATAAGAACTAAGGCACTTGCTCGGAAATGCGCTGTTTCTTTGTCATCTTGATGCGTTTGTGACCAGCATGGGTGTGAACGGTCCACTCAACAGGAAAATGAATGTTAATTTGAATTTGCGGAGGGACAGTTAGCAACATAATGACTGATTAAACATCATGGATTTCCCCAAACTTTAATCTGGACCAGGTATTCCCATGGGAGAGGGAAACAGATGGTCACGCCAGCCGATCTGCGGTAAGAGAAGAGTGGCGGAAACCGAGTAAATCAGTGACATCACACCCCACCCTCCACAGCTCCCTCCTATCTAAAAAAAGAGTGATCAATTATCTGAATCCCTCTGATGAAATTGGAACCATTAGCAATATCCACAAGGGCAGTGAAAGATGGCCTGTCATTTAGGCTTTAGCTAATGGCTTTGTAATGGTTCCCTCTCACGACTTTTGTACAGCGGGCTGGAATGGGTTGGATGAGTCCCTGGATATGTAGGCTTACCGAGCCCTTCCATTGGACGAGAGCCAGGCAGTGCCATTCTTTTATTGGCTGCTTTTATGTATTCTTTTCGGACTCCTCCAAACTGGCCTCTGGGCCTTGGATGAGTCCCTGGATATATAGGCTTACCAAGCCCTCCCATTGGACGAGAGCCAGGCAATGCCATTCTTTTATTGGCTGCTTTTATGTTTTCTTCTCTGACTCCTCCAAACCGGCCTCTGGACCCTTCTCGTCTTCGTTTAAAACTTTAATTTGCCTCCCAATGCCCGAGCAAATCAACAAATGTACATAAGCCGGCCAAAGACAATCAGCCGAGCAGGCAGGCAGTCTGGAACAGCTCTGAAGAAAAGAAAACAAACATTTTCTCTTGTTGAATTGAAGGTGTTGCGCCTGCCCAATGCATGTTGACGGTTCATTTCTCCATTGCATTATCTCAGTCTCCCCTTATGGAACAGCCGTCTCAGGGGGCACGGAGCTACAGCAGACATGCTTCACTGAATGCACACTGAGTTCCTCTCTGAATGTTAATAAACCTCTGCTTTATGAAACCATTTATTATTTAAAAACTGCAAAAAAATCACATCTTAAAGCAGGATTTAGAGTAACCACTTGAGAATTCTGTCAGTGTAATGTGTGATTCTTTCCGAAAAGTGTTTTGTCAGCCCCTTAAACACAAATAACGTGAAGAAGTGAATGGAAAAGTAATGCTTTGTTTTCTTCTAACCACAATTATAAAGGAGCCAGAATACTCTAATGTTTATCAGAGAAGAACAGGACGCTTGCAGAGAGGGGCATGGGTCGTACAACACAAGGTACATGTGTGGTAAAAGAGCATGAGCGCTCTCGGGTGTGGCGTGCCGGGTTTCACGGGGATAAAACCCCCCACACAGCACTTTAGTTCCATAAGGATGTCTCTGTTTGCCCACTTCCACCGAAATAGTGCTGGTGCCGAGCTGTGGGACCTGTGGACTTCTTTCAGAACCAACCCACATTTCAACTGACTTGAGAGACGAGTGTTTTCATAACTAGCTATGTTATTTAAACCACAGTGCATCACTTTCTTGTACCTTTCCAAAACAATTTAACTTTTAAAACGTTTTCCCACATGCTGGGAGAGATGCCTTTGTGCTGTTATACAAAACATCAGCACCCTTACAACTAGATTAGAGGTTGGGACCGAACTGTTGTTTAATTAAATACTCATTGCAATGGGTGTTTCCAATATAAACAGCTTTGTAAAAGATAATGGTAAAGATCTACTTTTGCTTGATCTAGTTTTGTTCAACATCAGTCTTGCCAGACTGAGGAGTTGTTTTTTAAAAATATTATTTGATGTGAAGATTCTCCCGCTGTCTGTTCTCTGATGTTGTCGGTTAATAGCTAAAGAACAGTAGGTTTAGATTAGGTTTTGTTTTTGTTCCTTTTCAGTCGGTCACTCCGAGTCACGTCCCGTCGCATGTCGCAACTCGCCCGCCACCTCCTCCTTTGGAGTCGGAAGGTTCTGAGATCACTTCGTGCTGTTCGCATTCCGGTCCTGCTCAACCGTACAGCCGAACTGTCTCCCTCCACCCTCAAAGTCCAGGTTGCTGCTATTGCTGCGCAACATGACCCAGTGAATGGGAATTCGGTAGGTAAGCATGACCTCGTCATCAGGTTCCTTAGAGGTTCCCTCTATACCCTCTCGGGACCTGTCTCTAGTGTTAAAATCACTACAGCAGGGCCCATTCAAGCCTTTGCATTCAGTTGAGCTAAAGTTTCTTTCATTACAGTAGACCCTGTTGAGATCCTCCATCACCCTCGGCAGCGGACACAGCGGAACGTCCAGCGCCGGGCCTTCACGATGAATCCGCAGTAACCGTGGAAGGCCGGGTTCCATATTGAGACCTAAGCGGGTTCCGTATGTGTATAATCCACGGTATAGCCTTAGAGCCCGTGTTCCCCCGACAGACTTCTGCCTGTCCAAGAGGGTTATAATCACCTCCAGTTTCTCCATATACACCTAAACGGATGCTATATGTGTATTTGCTTCCGAAAACTCCTTCGGGAAGGATGGGGCTTCCGCATCCACTCTGTCCATTTACAGGAAGTTGCCGGGTGATCGCATTTTTGTGTTTGCACATCTGTCTCCCTCTTCCATGCTAGTTTCACTCTCGTTCCATCTGTCCATCTCTCCACCTGTGTGTAGAAACATAGCAAAGCAGACATTCCTAGAGACTTTACAGGACAACTTTATAGAGATGGACATACTGGCCACAACTCGCCGCGACGGGGCTTACACTGATGGGTATGTTGCATGATCTGACCGCAGCTGCCGGAATCTGCTTTGCCATGCTGCATAGTGATACCTGTGCACACTTGTTTTCCATTACATAGTGATATTTGTAACAGAATCTAACATGTTTCATCACTTACTGTATGAATTGCATGGTTTTTTTAACAGAAATTATTTCTGAACACAAATTAACAACTTTTCTAATTAACCCTGAATGCATTAGCATTCTTCTCAAATGAACTGTTAATAAGTCCTTTAGTGTACACTACAAGACTGAACCCTGTTACCTTGAAATCATACAGATTTGAGACCGCATGAGAATGGGTAAACGGTAACACAATTATACTTATACTTTTTGGGTGAACTATTCTTTTATCAGAGCTACAGAGCGCAATTCTTAGTGAGTCGCCTGATAGTGTTTTTTTTTTCTTTCTTTATGCCACATTTGTGACATTTAAGGTACAAACCTAATGCTAGTAATCAGGAAAAGGCTTTTTTTAAAGTTATTTTCAGAGGCATTTTATTGGGACAGGACAATTAAGGAGAGATGGGAAGAGCTAGGGATGGGATCAGGAAATAATGAGACAAGAATCGAACTCTGGAGCACTGCCCATGAGGCTTTGGCTCCGACAGAAATGGACAATTTACAATTTCATTTTTATTTGCATTGCTAATTACAATCCCGAAACCAATTTACAAACCTGGTGCAAATTTTGGCACATAGCAATGTGCCAACATGAAAAGCTTCTGTCTTGTAGTGTGCAGTAGGCTTAAGAGTTTTTGCAAGTCTGTTGTTCTGTTTTCTTGTACCTCATTAGCCTAACGTGGTTTGTTTCTGAGTTTCCCCTCTTCTGGTCAGTACAGCTTGACAGTGCTTTCAAAGTCAATGTCTTCACCATAGATTACGCCATCCACAGTGAATAAGCTGTCTTGATAATGTACATCCTGCAATATTCCACAGCTTCTTGACACACGCATCCTTAAGGTGAATTAGAAGTCACTACGAGGGCTTGTATTAACAAGAATCCACTGTGGTCACTCGCGCTCTAAATTAAATTTGATATTGATTCAGAATTCCGATATAACGCACACCACGGGGCACAGTGTGTCTTGCTGCCAGCGGTCAGATGTGGCAATGGCAACAGCTTGGAAAAGTGCTTAGCGACAGCAGTACTGACCGGTGCGGGGAATCAAGCCTACACACTCTACAGATACTGTTTACCATGATGAGAAAACACTTACCACACGGTGCTCTCTAATGTCCCATTTTTGTGAACATAAGCAATAGCATTTTCTGCGTCTCTGCAGACACTTTCTGTTCAAGCCTGGCGGGACTTCGCCCTTGTACTGCACGACTTCACCTGGATACCCTTTGACATCCAGCACTGTCTACTCTCCCCCTCCCCGGCCCCTGCCGCGGAACACCTTCTCACGGCCTGCCTTTAGCCTGAAGAAACCCTATAAGCACTGCAACTGGAAATGTGCCGCCCTCAGTGCCATCCTCATCTCCATCACCCTGGTGTTCTTGTTGGCTTACTTTATCGGTAAGTTACCCCTCTACGTTCTCATCCACTCTTAAAATTGCATCAAAGGTGTGACAGATATCAGAAATGACATATGTGTTTGTTTTTGGTTCTTAAAAGAAAAACTTGAAGGTGGTTTGCAGCTCTTAGTTGATTTATGATTGTTTAGCTGATCTGAAAGGAGACCAAAACTCTTCTAAGGCCAGACATGCCTGACAAGTGTAAACCAACTTGATGGTCAACAAACCACCTTCGATTGGTTTAATAGGGTTATTTGTACATACATTATACATTCTAATCTTACTGTAATACTAAAGATCATTGTAAAGGCTGAAGTAATGTTTTGTCATTTAAACACCTCTGCTCTGAATCCAAGCTGCTGATGATTATCAGTATGTCACCTCATTGAAAGAGACTGATATGACTTTTGTGTTACCACATTGTGCCAGAGTAGCGACACATAAAGATGCTATATGTGATTCACTTTTCAATCATTTGAAAGCTCAGCTTCTGCAGATTACTGTTAACGTTATTGATTTCTCACATTGTTAGGAAATTTCAGTGTCCCACAACTGTATTCAGCTTGGTTAGTGAACCAAATCAATAATGGACAACAGATAAAGCCAACATGATTGAGCCATAGCAGCAGTTCATGCTGGTTGTGGTTTGATTTTTCCTGTGTGGTGAACATTTATGGAGTTAACCAGTGACTACATAGAATTATTAACTGTCCATGATTTATTACAGCTGTATTAGTTTTGCACCATATTAGTCTGAACACTGACTACTGTGGTGCAGAATGTTACTAGGTGCCTGGTAGTAATTATGTTATGTTTTATAAAATCCCATGAAAGAAGTGGAAAATCCAAAGTACATGTGAGAAGATAAGAGCTAGTCTAGCAATTCCAAATAAAGTGTGTCCATACCTTGAAGATTAAATCAATAAAAACAATAATGTTTTGTATAGCCCAATATCTTTTATAGGACAGCATGAAATGGGTTTGCATAATGTGTGTCTGCTTAGAATGTAAATTGTTATGTGTAATCTCACGTAGAGCCCACAGAATGAAATAATATTTTTTGAAGTTGAAAATATGGGGGAAAAAATTTAGTCTAAAGTCATTTGCACAAGGTGGATCCAAATGGAGATCGCACAGATGTGTCTTCATTATTAGAGATAAACAGCTTTTCACAGCACTGAGGAAAAAAAATACAGTGTAAAAGAACTGAAATTAACTCTAACCATCCATCAATGCATCTATTTTTGACTTAAAAAAGGGGGAAAAAAACATAATTGCTACTCTGTGATTCTGTACAGTGATTTTAGGTTACACTTTATTTCGATAGTCCACTTTAGACATTCTATTAACTATAAGTAACTTTGTAACTACGTCAACTACATGTCAACTAATTCTCATTAATCTGCATCTACATGTCTACTAACTCTCAGAGTAGACTGTTAGGGTAGGTTTAGGGTTAGTAGAATGTTGACAAAGAAAGTGTTAGAAGATATTAAGCAGACAGTCTACTAATACTCTACTAACTGCTAGTTGACATGTAGTTGCAAAGTTACTTACTGTTAATAGAATGTCTAAAGTGGACTATCGAAATAGTGTTACCTGATTTTAAACCTAAATTAAATGTATGTTAGCTGAAAATTGCTCAGCTTTGTTTAAAACTCTGTTTTAAGGTACTCTTGTGCACTTGTGACTGACTTTAAAGGGATAGTTCACCTTCAACATAGTGTTTTTGTACATACTATGGAAGTCAATGGTGACCAACAACTGAAGGTGAACTATCCCTTTAATAGCTGCCTATGTAAAATGTTTTAAATTACTTTTAGTAATCGTTAGGATTCTGCTTTAGAAGATAGCATGTAGGTAGTATATAATACGGTGGCTTGTTATGTTTTGAGATCTGTATGTTCAAAAAACTAGTAGGCTGCCTACCTAAAGGTTTAAGGCATTGTAGATGTCCTCCAGGTGAGAGGGCCTTTGTTCCAAACAGTTGGCAGCTGTCTTTATGCTTTAACTCGTCTTTGTGCTGTCTTCAAAGGTGCATCATTATGCTCAATTATGAGGTAGAAGGCATTGCAAGAATTTTTTTCTCCCATAATAATTATGTACAGTATGCAATGTATTCTTTCCTCATTAACTTATTGCAGCAATCAATTGTGAGTCATGCCTCCTGTGTGCTTCCTGCAAGATGCTCTATTTGTGTTCCATGCAGAATTGCTGCCTATGTAGAGCATTTATTTTCTGTCTTGAAAAGTGTGGTGTCTACTTAGTAGGCAGCAGCTCCCAAAATTTTGGAACAAAATTAGATACGGTTGTCTACATTAAATACTTAAGCACTGTGCTTAATGAAGTTGTTCTCTGAGTTAGCTAGAGGGCTAGTTAAGCTTTGACCTTGTTAGGAGCCCTGCGAAGCCCACCAAGCTGATGTATCTTAATCACTTCATGTAATTACAGACACCCCACCCCATCCTAACCCTCTTCCAAAATCAAGCTCATCTCCCTGAGCACCTCAGGTAAACACGCATGAAACCGTAACTCACCCTGAGAATCTGGGATTCAATCAACAACAAGGGGTCACGTTTAATTAAAAGCTGATGAGAAAATATATTTAATTTCAAGTGCAATTAATTATGTAGGCCTGTAATTGGAAACTCTAGCTGTGTTGTCTAATGAACCAATTAAACCTCCTGACAGATGTTTTTGACTTGCTGCATAGTTTTGCCATTTCCCCCCCCTATTCTTTTTCTGTGGAGTTTGCAAGAACTGCTTCCTTGAAAGGAGTGAGATCGCAGAATTGGGAGTGGTGTGCCATTTTCTCAGTGGTGGCATGCTTATTAAGAAGGCCATTATGTCCTCGGCATCTGAAGGTCATCAGCTTCCCTCTGTGTTCATTTCTAAACGTGCTGGGCCCTCATTGTACCGCCCAACATGCAACCTCAGTTATAGCCACAAGACAATCACTCTAACTGTCGATTGACTTGGAAGCGCCAGTCTTTTGTTTTCTGTCTCTTTGTTTCTTCATTATTACAATCAGCCTAATGCATTTTCAGTTTTACCTTCAGCCAAATTTATTTTTGTCAATCCACGGTGTTGGATTGTCAAGGGATTGATGTTCTGGGGTTAAAAGGACTGGTAGTGTTTATAGGACTTGTGTAGGTTGTGGGTTTGTGTCACAGCAAAGTTTCGGCTTGTGGTAGCCTATATTACAATGAGTAGACTTGCTTTAACCAAAATGTGGAAGACTTTGCAACTGGGAAGTTAGGTCATAGTCCTGCTCGGTCACCATGGTACCCTTGAGCAAGACACTTAGCACCAGGTCGCCCCAAGGGAACTTTCTTTGCAATTAGCGTTGAATCATGGTGGACAGAAACCGCCTTGTAAATTGGCAAGTTCCCGGATTAAGCTGTTTTATCAAGACATTCTGGAAAAGTCCATGCTCTGTGGCCAGATTTTATACGCACTCTTACCAGTGTAGAGGTATTATTCACTCCTGACAGATTCCTCTAAGCGTCAGTGTGAAAGTGAAAAATGACTTAAGACTTTTTGATCTACTAACTTGCTGATGATGTGCATTTCACTGCCTCTCATTTATAGTTAACAGTCTGAACTTGAAGTGAGACCAGAGGAAGGCACATAGAAAAGATGAAGCTCCACTGGGAGTTTTGGTGAAAAGATGAGGCACTCATGACTTGGGAAACTTAACACTCAAGACTGCTCTCCAAGGTCTCACTGGTTTGTCTGCAGATTGATTTGACACCTACTTGTGTTTTTTAAGGGCTTAAAATCCATGTGTGCTCAAAGAAAGTAAGCAAGTGAGTAACCTTAAAGATAAGCTATAAAAAGACACATTTTCTTCAGTCAAGAACAAACTCTTCAATAAATGATGTAGTATCCCTCAACAACCTTTCGTTATAATAAATGTAAACCCTCCAAATACCTACTTTAACCATGTGTAAAACAAGGGCACTGCTCAAACCTGTCATCTTGTTTGTCTCGCTTCAATTTGCCAAAGTGGGGACTGGCATCTTCACATCAGCCTTTCTGTCTTCAGATAAGTTTTTTGGTAAAGATTCCATAGTCAAATATGAGATGGCTGCCCAAAAAGTGCCAAAGATTTTGCGCACCAGGATCCTTGCAGGAGGGATGTCAGAGTAATTAGACTGCTAATGAGAGGACTGAGAGCTGAGGTGTTCAACGCTCATCCATTCAAGTGTCTAAGGGGATTAATTAACCATATGCTTGCTAATGTGCCCTGTCCATTCTATGACGGATGAGCAAGAAATGGCATTTCTCAACCCGTGACTACTCTGCCCCCAGATCCCAGCATTGTCCTCTTTTTTTTGTCCGGGGATAAAGCTGTTTTTTGTTGGAGGTAAATGTGGGATAGATGGTGTCTTTTGTTGTTGTCTGTTTCTCAGGGGGTGTTGCAAAGGTTTGAATCACAGAAGAGGAACAGTAATGAGCTTGTATTCCTCTCAGACTGAAGCAGTAGTTTATTCAAGCTTTCTGCTTTCTAATTGGCCTGCACGGATCTGCCAAAGTGGCCTGCCAAAGTAGAGATTGCAGGGACGTTGTGTGCGTCCAGACTTGCATTTCAGCACGGCTGCCGTTTTACTCTCAACAGGTCGTGGGGTCTTTCCACTTGCCATTCCAGCGGGACCCTCATTAAAAAACACCCAGCTTAGTCCGCTTCCACCTGTCCATGCTTTGCTCCTTGCTCAGGGAGCCTGGCTGACAGCTGAGAGAGAGAGAGAGAGAGTGAGAGAGAGAGAGAGAGTGAGTGAGTTTAGATGATGGAAGAGTTTGGGCTAGCCGGAGAAACATTTTTCATAAGCTGGACTCTTCCCAACGCACTCTGGAAATCATAGATACCGGGACAGCTCGGACATAAATCATAATGAGGTTTGGTAGCGGGGGGTAGCCGGGAAGTGTGTGAGGTATTTTACATCAGAGCTAGACAGGAGAGGTTGCAAAGGGGTCCAGATGGAAGATGGGCCCCTTGAAGGAGCAATTACTTGGACATTTGGAACGACACCTAGACCCATGATGCCTTTGATTCGATTGTCCACCCCCACTGCCCATGCGCACAGTCTACACTCTCCGCTTCCTCCCACAGAGCCACAAATCAACCAATGTGCAGCAGAAAAAGAGAGCGAGCTAAAGGAATGCCTTACTCGATCTTGGGTGATGACAAACCAAGCCATCTGTCTCGTAGCGTGTCTGTCCGCCTTTGGCATAGTCAATTCCAGCGGTACTGACAGGGGCGGAGGCGCCGGTCGTTTGCATTTATATTGTCTCTCAAGACAGCCACGACTTTTTATCGCCTCCACAAATGCTCTCTTGCAAAAGTAACGGCAACATTCAGACCTTTCTTCAGGAATGCCAGAATCTGAACAAAATGCGTGGCCTGCAAATTTCCAAATGGCTATTGATTGAGTAAGCCGGAGGATGGCCACTCTCATCCGTCGTGGCAATGCCTGTCAAAGGCTTCATCATTTTTCAGACCACATTTTCACCATTTAGTAAATGTGTGGTGGTTACCACATAATATGGCTTTAATTAATGGCCAAACATGCGAAGCAGGATGCGAAGCAGAACTCTCCATTTGTCACGACTAGTTTGATCCGTAGTCTGTGAGCTGTGCGCTGGGCTTTTAAAACTGCCAATTTGATGCTTCTGGTTAAGCTAGGGCAAGCACATATTTGCAGAATCTTAAGGATCATTGATTTTACAACATGTAAAGCAGGACAAAGGATATCCAACCAAAGGCCCAATGAGGCAATTAGACAAAGCTCTGTTTTTCTTTGAAAATGAATTCAGGCACATCTTTTCCTCTGTAAACACCACTACAACCAATCAGCTGTTACTCAATGAGGCATTGCTCTCTTAGTCACATGACATTATCAAGATGAATTTGATCTGACACAGTTTAAAGGTCCTTGCACACTGAGTCCGAAATTTTCGTTTGCGTTTTTCCGTTTTTTTCGTATTCGTCATCCTTTCCTATCAAAATGCTTGCTACGGAAGCGAAAACGCAGAAAATCAAACCTGGTCCGAATTTTTTTATGACGGACAAAAGTTTCGGAGGCAGTGTGTAAACGTGATTGACACAACGTGAGGTCGTAATTATTTTTTAACGTGCGAAAATTTCGGACGAAAAATTCGGACTCAGTGTGCAGAGACCTTAACTCTGAGTTCTTGTCATATTTTATTACCATTTTCTAAACTATAGCGAATAAACTGTGATAATCTGAGAAATGTTGAAGGTGTCTGAATAATTTTAGTTTGACTGTACCTCCACTACTTCTACTTTTTCCCGATTTCTAGTTATGTTCATACTGTATGTATGGTTTTATTTTTAAATAAAAGATCCTTCAACAACCTACAACAACACTCAACTCATGACATTTCAACTCACAACATTTCCTGATTCATCCGGTTGGACTTGAATTTTTAAGGTGTTTAAATCAGCACTTTATATACCTACAAGGAGCATGATAGGCATTGTTACTTAACAATTTGTGTAGGTTATGAGCATTGTCTTTGTGTCTTGTAAGCACCAATAAGTTTATTCCTTGTTTTTGTTTTTGTTTTATTTAATCTACAAATCTGCTGAACAATTTTAGTGTTCTGTCACACAAAAATCAAGATTGAGTGATGGTCTGGTAATTATTCCAGCTATATGTTTCTTTCACAAATGTTTTGACAGAAGAATAAATCATTCATTTAGACCTTTTCTCACCCTGATTGAGACAAGATTTTTGCCGCTACACAAAACAAATACATTGTCACCTCTCTGAGATATTGAGTGGAGCGGAAAAGTAATTTTAGCCCTGAATTGTCACTACAGGTTGTCAAGAGAGTGTGGCAGAGAAAGCCACTTGTGCAATTTGAAACCAGCTCTGTACTTACGAAGGAGAAACGGGAACTCACGTAGGGAGAGAAATGGAGCATGGGAAAGAGACAAGGCTCGAGATCATTTGTTTTATCGACTCCAACATCGCCATAGTCCACCATAGTTTGTGTCGACAGCCGTTGTCTTACATACTGTGGCTGCATCCCAATGTGCATACTATCAGTACTATAGTAAGAATATCTCATCCCTAATTGTGGTGTTTTGATATTAGTATGCCAGAAGTGCCTGGATGCTGTACTATTTTTTATTTTCTTCTCCACTTTTTAACTTTAACTTTTAACAAATTAGTCCAGCCAATTGTAGAGCAAATGTTGCAATATCAGGCTGCTCTGAATCTTTTGATAGCGAACCACAGTATAGTAAGTAATAATAAATTTTGCTACATGCTAACATGTAAACACAAACAGTGCACAATGCATTTTATGATATGTCATTGAATCCCAATAATGCAGTACTGTCTTACTGCATACTCAAAAGTGTGTACTTTCCAATTACCGGTAACGTAAATACTTTTTTTTTTTATTGATATGCAGCCTATATTCCACTGTAGCATCACAATCTTAATTACATTTTTGGTTATTTACATCCTGTGCTTAGAACTTCCATTCTGTGCAAGAAAGAGCTCCAAGGCCTTTTGTTGGCATTTTATCTGCTGACTGAAGACTTCCAGGACAAGGTTTTGCCTGGCTAAGCTGGTCCTGACCATTCTCGTCCTGGTGATCCATCATGCCTGGCCCCTCCTTCCCTGTTCACTGCGCCACCAGAGTTCATCCCAATGGTTGCTTCTTTTGTTGACCTTGTGAAATATCGCTGTGTCTTCTGGTGCTGCTCATGCATTCATCCGTACCTCTTGTTGTGTTCTTGCTGACTTGATAATTTCCTTGTCTCCTTAGCCACGGGGGGTGTTAGTAAGCTAATGGGGATGAAAAGAAAAGTTGCCCTGTGGGCTCTGGCTTTTCTCTGTGGGTTGTACAACATTTTTACAACTTCTTTGTTGTTTTCACAGTGCCTTAAAGAAATATATATACACTACTGGTCAAAAGTTTGAAAGAATTAAGACTTTACACATTAGATTAGGGAACACTATTACCATATTCTAGATCCCTCAACCCTACCCGATGCCTAAACATAACTACCATTGAGGTCTATTGAGGGACGACTCTTAGTTTATAATGAATATGTGTTTCCTGATCTAAAGTGTTACCAAGATTTTTATAGGTTTTTAAAATAAATCCTGTATGCTCTTATGCAATATTGTGAAATATTATTGCACTTTATTTTATTTTTTTTCTATTTGAATATATTTTAAAATGTAATTTATTCCTGTTGTGGCAAAGCTTGGTTTTCAGCAGTCATTACTCCAGTCTTTAGTCACAGAAATCATTCTAATATGCTGATTTATCAGTTATTATACTAATGAATAATAATGGTTTTTATTATTGTCAGTGTGAACAAAAGTATTAATTTCTTATTTTTTAGCACTGGTTACACAAAAATATTAAGCAGCAAAAACCCTTTTCAACATTGATGCTAATAATAGTAAATGTTTCATGAGCACCAAATTAGCATGTTAGAATGATCATAGATCATGTGAAACTGAAGACTGGCGTAATGATGCTGAAAATTCAGCTTTGCATCACAGGAATAAATTACATTTTTAAAATAAAGAAAACGGTTATTTTAAATTGTATTAATAATTCACTGTATTACTTTTTTACTGTATTTGATCAAATAAATGCAGAGACTTCTTTCAACCACACTAAATTCAACAACATTTAAGTTAGAAAATCTCCATTGGAAAATCCAACAACAGCCATGACGTCATATTTGCATATTAAGCTGCAATGGGTTGTGGTTCTCTTGGTGCTCTTAAACTACCAAAGATTAATCAAGTCAAAACACATTTGTTTTCATACAGCCTTGGTTTAATTACCCCACAGCCTTCAGGATGTTAATTTTCTGATGCAATGTCTATAGTATTCCTTGGTGAATCTAATTTAATTACAATAATGTACACCAAGGCACATGCTCAGTAATCACTGCTCCAGCACACGTAAATTTACCATCTGCCGCTGCTTTCTCCGCAGCCATGCACCTCTTCGGACTCAACTGGCATTTGCAGCCAATGCAGAGGCAGATATATCAGCTGACGGAGGACAACACGAGTGGCCTACATCTGCCCACAGATCTGGGCTTGCCGCCTCTGGGCAACACAGGTCTAGAGTTTCCAGATCGAGGAAGCAAAGATGACGGTATGTCCAAGCCTGAAGTCAACGCAAATGTTCAATTGCGTTCAGTTCCTTGTTCACAGTGGTATTGTGTATGTTATTCACACTCAGATTTGGCTTTATTCTAGTATGGAATGTTCAGTATACATGGTACAGTCAGTTCCCAATGGATAAAATCAAGTTCTGCTCTACATTTTCATGTTGAATGTTCTGTTTCGCTTAGATAAATGGATTTTGAATACCGTTTCATTTTTTTTTTTTTTTTTGAG
>NW_015630423.1:409385-431431 GCF_001515625.1 Sinocyclocheilus rhinocerous | reverse complement strand
TTCATGTTTTTTTTTTTTTTTGAGATTTGTCAAAGAGTGATCCTTATTAGGGTGCAAATAAATAGCAGCCTTGATGTGAAAAGGCAGCAGCTCGACAAGTTTGGTTGGGAAAAATAAGTTCTTCCAGTCTTGATTAACCTTAAAGCTTTTTTTTTTTTTGGCCAAGCATTTGAACTCATGCCCTTCAGTCATCTCATATCCGACAACACATTCCAACATTTCAAGCTAATTTCCTGCCAGATTCGCATGAACTCATCTCCCGCTAATTTCGCTCCGCGCTGGCCAGTGTTATAACGTCTTATTTTTGATTTTCAAAGACTTCAAGATCCAGGATTATTTGTCAGCCAGCTCCATGCTGTGACCAGTCTCAGTTGCTTGCCATGAGATCTGCATTACAATCCAATGAAAGTCAGGGAAAATGGGAAGGGTATTATTTGTTCCTGGAAGAACGAATGGCACAGCTTTAGGGATTGAGTATCCAGGGGCTCAAGGCAGATTAGAACTTGCCCCATCCAGAAAGCCATGCATTCCTTTCATCTCCAAGACTGGACAAGAGTTTTCCTGGCAGCGGAAGAAAGCAGACACTAACCCCCACGGTCATGGAGACGGAAGTTCGTACAGTAGGAAAAGTTCACTTTTTCCATGAGCACAACCCATATTTAGCCATTTGATTTGCCACAGGCCTCGGACAAAAGGTGGGAGATCAGACCATTACCATATAGATGAGTCGTCGAGACGTCTTTTTTCATTTAGCAGCTGGCAGAGAGGGAGCGAGCGAAACCACAAACACGGAGGCTGCAACGGTGCCTCTGCTTGAGTGACATCTGCGGCTGAGGGGAAATCGATAGACCGGGCTTTTTAATTCTGACTGTCAGAGTAACATTGTCATCAGGAACACAGCAAATCAATCCGGTGTCACTGTGCTGTACATCCCTGGCATTAACTTAAATAAATACCATACCGGAGAGGTTTTCTGACCATCTTGCACCTTCTAGTAATCAGTTCAATTACCCATAAACATGTTATCTGGAAAGTGTCAGTGAGACCTTGTTTAAATTCATGCATTTGCCAACTCAACTGGACATTTCTGTTTTGCCATGCGCTATGGAAATCGTAATTTCCTCAGCAAAAAAAAAAAGATTCAGTATTTCGTCCCCAATTTCTGTTTAACTTAATTTGTTCAGATGTTTAAAATGGTACTTTCCAAAAAATCCAATCATTCATCATTCTCAATGATTCTCATGCCTTTGCTGTAATGCAATATTTATTATTATTTATATATATATATATATATATGAAGAGTTAATTTGCAAAAACAGATAACTCCGTTTTTTACCATTTTTAAAAATCATGTTTTTTATGTAAATATATGAAGAGTTTATTTGAAAAAACAGATAACTCCATTTTTACAATTTTCAAAAATCATGTTTTTATTATGTTATCATGTTTTTATTGTGTTTTATTGTTTTAGTTAGCTGTATTTTTAGTTTTTTTTTTTTTTTACCTAATCAAAATTGCCCAACTGCAGTTTGATTGAGATTAATTGGAATGCACAATGAAAAAAAACATGATTTTTGAAAATTGTTAAAAACGGAGTTCTCTGTTTTTGCAAATGAACTCTTCATATATATACACAACGTAATATTTATTTCATTTCCTTAAATTTTGCATTATAGTAATGGGCATACGATTTTTTTTTATGGTAATAATAGTTGGTCCTAATACTTCATTCAATTCATTTTTTTTAAATGGAAAATAGAATTGTTTTGCTTTTTTGTTTTTTGTCCAGTTATGTTTTTGACAGATTTCGTAAAGTTCGGCCAATGACAAAATATGCAGCATAACTGAATTTTCACAACATGTGTAATTGCGACTGATGTGGTAATGCGTTATGTGGAGGCGGTAAATTGGAAGGCGGGAAAGCGTGACCTGTCTCTCCAGATATAGCGCGCTGCAAATGATTGACTTTTGAGGAGACTGCCATCTGCTGTAGTGCGTGTAGCCCGACGCGAAAGCTGCCTGAGAGTCCTCTGGGCTCTCTTTGCAAGGATGTCTGCTTTTGTCGCCATCACTGCGGAAATTGGCCAATCCACCTGAGCGAACAGATGTTGCCATTTCCTCAGGGTCCAATGAGGGTACATCAGCATTAGGTGCAGGGGCGTTTTCTCCGAGGACGCAAGGGAGGCGCTGCCTCGGAAATATTCTGATGAGTAAATAATTGATAGTACAAAAAATAAAACAAATATATAAACAACTGATTTTTTTATAAAGTGAGGCTGAGTCAACTTCCAAATCAAAACAATCTTGGAAACACAAAATGATCTGTAACCATGAATAGACTTTGTGTTTAATGAAGGTTTGAGGATGAACAAGAATTTAACCATATAAAAAGTACTATTGCAGATGTTTACAAAGAAATGTTAAAAAACATAATATATACATCTCTCACACACAATGTTGAGTTTTTGTACCTGTAAAGTTTCAGCTTAGGAAAGCTCTTTATATTCAGTGTGGCTATTTTTTCCTGATGTGATGGAAAATCAGCAAGAGGGTCATTCACCCGGTACACTGACCCTCTGCTCGCACCATATGGTAGATTTATGAGGCGTCGAGCTGACTGATAGATCTCATTTTCCACAGGTAAACTAGATGGCTTTTTCCCGGAGGACAGCTTCATAGACATGGGCGAGATAGACGTGGGCCGCAAAGTCGCCCAGCTGATCCCGCCTGGAATCTTCTGGAGGTCACAGGTCTTTATCGACCACCCCATGTACCTCAAATTCAATGTGTCCCTCAGTAAAGATGCCTTGGTGGGGATCTACGGGAGGAGAGGCCTACCTCCGTCGCATACACAGGTGGGTCAGATAAGTCTATTCAGATAATATTTAAACAATGTTTGTTCTGTCTTTTAATCCAAATGTTGATGTTTATTGTATTTTAATGAGAATGAAAGTAGAAAGAGATGAGAAAAAATCCGGAGACTATTCAGGCCAAAATCAAAACAATTTTTTCTACATAGAGCATGCATGCTAAATGCTAAGCGCTAATTGTTGATGTATTTGCATTTTGAAAGCTAAATTGCATAATTTCTGTGGAACTAGATGGACTTATATGACAAACATGTTTCCCAAACATTCCCTCCGCCATTAATCAGACAAAGTTTGGTTAAACTACTGTAGTGTTACTATGTAATATATCAGCATATTAGACTGGGAAAGAAAGTATTTTAACATTGAAATTTACACACATCAACCAAACAGCCTCACAAAAAAGCTTATTCCTCTTTCCTCACAAGGTTTGAGTTTTTTTTTAAATTAAATCAAATATGAAGGATCCACTTTTGTTTGTTTGTCCCTCCCATTCATTTGTTTATAGACGTAGCATATTCCCCCAAGATTTAATTTCATTTTGTGGCATATTATCATCTCAAAGACTCATCTCAAAGGCTTTGACATAAACAGTCTCTTAATTTCAGTATCGGACACAGAGCATCTCAGCCTCCCTGTATTGATTTGGTTCATATGTGCAGTAGTATTGTGTCACTGGAAATTACTCCAAGACCTTGGTTGATAGACTATTTCAATTGAGCCAAGCTAACCAATAAGAGAGATTTTACTTTTTTTTTATTTTTTTTTCCTCTTCAATTTTGTGCGAACAGATTTATTTTGTAAGTGTGTTTCTTAATAACACATGTGGATATAGTAAGGTTAATTGTGTATGATTGGATTTCAGATTTCAGTGTTCCATTATGTTCAGTGATATTGCTTGGTTTGTCATTTGGCTTATGCACAAATGTCAAATAAGAATGTCACGGCGATATGTCATCCCACAATTAAAAGAAATTAGAAATTATATTGTATGTACACAACCGTTTAAGTTTGGGGTCAATATTATTAGTTTATTTATTCATTCATATTTATTTATTCATTGATTTATTGTTTTTTTTTTTTTATAAGAAATGAATGCTTTTATTGAGCAAGGGTGCATTACATTTGTTTAAAAGTGACAGTAAAGACATTTATACTTGTTGCAAAAGATTTATTTCAAATAAATGTTGTTCTCTTGAGCTTTCTGTTCAACAAAATCCTGAAAAAAATGTGGTTTAAAAAAAAAAAATTAAGCAGCACAACTAGCCTTGCTGGAAACATTTAGAAACTAGCATAAAGAATTTATAGAATATAAATAAATCCATATAATATAACAAAATAGTATTATTATTATCATTATTTTATGCACATATACACTACTATTTAAAAGTCTGGGGTCAGTAAAATGACATTTTAAGAAATGAATGCTTTTATTGAGCAAGGGTGCATTACATTTGTTTAAAAGTGACAGTAAAGACATTTATACTTGTTGCAAAAGATTTATTTCAAATAAATGTTGTTCTCTTGAGCTTTCTGTTCAACAAAATCCTGAAAAAAATGTGGTTTCAAAAAAAAAAATTAAGCAGCACAACTCTTATTAACATTGATAATAATAATGTTTTTTGAGCACCAAATCAGCATATTAGAATGCTTTCTGAAGGGTCACGTGACTCTGAAAACTGCTGTAATGGCAGCTGAAAATTGAGCTTTGCCATCACAAGAATAAACTGCATATTAAGAAAAATATAGAATAGTTAATTTAAAATGTAATATTACCGTTTTACTGTTTTTATCAAATAAATGTGTCCATAGTGAGCATAAGAGACTTCTTTCAACAGTATTGAGAAAAATCCATGAGATCTCATGTGATTCTCATTACTACTTTAAATGCTTGTAATATTTTGTCAATTTAAATGCCATAATATTTAGCTACTCCTAAGTATAAATAATGAAAATCAGCATAAATGAAATGCAGTAC
Source organism: Sinocyclocheilus rhinocerous (assembly GCF_001515625.1). Lineage (NCBI taxonomy): Eukaryota > Metazoa > Chordata > Actinopteri > Cypriniformes > Cyprinidae > Sinocyclocheilus > Sinocyclocheilus rhinocerous. Next base: position 426,586 of record NW_015630423.1, on the reverse strand, counting down.
TTTTAAAAAAAAAAAAGAGGTGACATATAACCCATACAGGTTTGAGGTGTGAGATTCAAAATTTTACATATATTAGCATAAATTGGTGCAGTGTTAGCAGCTGTTCTTTCACACCTTGCATTAGTCCTCTTTTCACAGTCTCAATCTGCCCTTAGAGACCAGCTCCTGTTGGCTCCCACGTGCAGGACTTATCAGATCCTGGAGGCTCATGTGTCATTCCTAATGCTTGTTTGTGGTCTGTCTGTCTCTCCTTGTCTCCAGTTTGACTTTGTGGAGCTGTTGGATGGCCGTCGACTCCTGTCGCAAGGGTTGCCAGGCCTTGAGGGTCCGCCTTTTCCAGCCCAGCAGCGGAGCCTGATGCCACTCACCAGTCACGATACAGGCTTTATACAGTACATGGATTCGGGCATCTGGCACTTGGCTGTGTACAATGATGGGAAGGAGACGGAGCAGGTGTCCTTTCTCACAACTGCGATCGGTTAGTACATCATTAAATGGAAACGTTTCTTTAAATAACGCAACATGTGTAACTTTAAATGTGCAAATGGTAATTGCTTTGCAGGTGACATATGTAAAAGAACATTTGCACAGGGCCTCAGTAATAATAGCCATGTTTTCTGATGAACATGGAAGTCTGATTCACACGTGGTCAGGTACATGAGACATTCCAACTTTGCTGCTGAAATCCAATGTTATGCATAACCTGCCATTATAATGGCAAATTTAACCGTTTCTAATCTCTTGATTTTTCTTTTTCTTCCAATTCCCATTCAATTGGATGGGGTGACAGTGTAATGTCATTTGTGGTTCTATGGTTCTCTGAAGCATAGATCTTTCTTATTACCATGCAAGCTGCCAAATAGTAGTCCTCTAGAAAAGATTTTCAAAATAATTTCCTTGTAAACTTGGAGATATTGATTCAGACAGAAATGAAATTGCCACACAACCTTTTTGTTTGTTAAAAAACAGTAGGTAAAAACCAATCTAAGAATCAGATGCCAGTTTTCAACATTCACTATTCATATAGTCATCGTAAGCATAAACAATCTTAACCAATCTTTGAATCAGATGGCGAAAAAATCACTGACTTGTGCCAGAAAATGTTGAAATTACATTGCATACAAGTTTCTATTTAAATCAGTTATTGTGCAAATAGGGCCCAAGTCACTGTGATATATACTGTAGATGATATAAGGAAAGGTTGTCATTTAGACTGCGGCCAAAATAAATCTTACTTAAATGGTTTGGTACCACTTCATTGACATGCCAATTTGCGAAATGAAATAACATTCGTAATTCATGTAGTCATTGCGAGCCTAAACAATCTTAAACCTAAAATGGCTTTGACAGACAATCTCAGCCAAAATTATCCAACATTTTTTCCCCAAATCAAATAAGAATTAGGCATCGAAGGAAATTTTCGCCTGCTCCGTGCTTGCTTGTCAGAGCCTGCCTTCACTGATATTACCCTTTTTGCATCGCCACCTCAGCCAGCCTAGACCTCTACAGAGTAATCAAGGTGGATCTAAATAAGAAAGATTGCGGAAATGAGCAGTGCTTCACTATGCCTGCGTGTGTTCTTCACTGATGACTCGTAAGACTCTTGTTACTTTTTGAGTGCCTCCCAGCAAATCCCGCTTCCAATTTGCTGTCTATTTGCATAGAACACAGTGGCCTTGATTCAAAGCTTCTGATTGACGACCCTTCCGTTCCCCTATGCATATTATTGGTCATTATTTGATCATATTCACATGTGTTTTTTGATGTGAAAGACTTTGCCGTTCCATCCATTGCCATCACTGATGGAGGTGATTTCGATTTTGTCCTTTCCGTTCAGCGTCCTGAAAGTGACTTTGATTAGTGCGAGCCCGTCAGGAGGGAGGGCAGAGCTTGAGCCCGTCGCGAGGTTTCAGCTTTCATGGAGGTGGCAGCTGGGAGCTGTTCTCACATGCTCTTTAATTAAACGCTCCTGGGCCATGGTCCATCTGCAACGGGAGGGGGGAGGGGTTTGCCAGCCTATCGATCGATGCAAGTGTGTCTGCCACACATCCATTTCTGCTGTTCCAGCTCGTCATGGGGAAAGACGGCACTGCGCCTTACCACCCCCGATGAGGATGGAATACAATACCGTATATACGACACATGACATGGTGGTTTAGAGTGGCGGAAGATGAGGAGAGAAGGAGACAGTCTGTTTATCCTGTGTTCAGTACTCTTGGATGCAGCCACCATTGGGAGTTTGTTGGCCACCTGCGGTTCAGGGCCAAGACGGTGGGCTTAGAGAAAGAAGGTCTGGAACAAGAGTCACGCCTGAGTTGATTTGACTCTGAGCTGTGGAGCTCAAAGGGAGGCAGAAAGAGGAGGTGAAGAAAGAGGGAAAAAAGAGACCGAGAGGGTGAGAAAGACCAGAAGAAAGTAGGTCAGATGGATGGCGACCTTCAGCAGGGTTTCAAACTGCACCCAGTTTTCAGCACAGAAACATTAAATGTTACACTGAAGACAAAGTTTTAGCTTTTGAACCCTACTTTTTTCATTTTCTTAGTGTTAAAATGCTTTGCTATCCTAGTTTAATATGCAGAGACCGTTAAACGTAATCCCTTAGTAAACTGCGATTCTGAGGCGTTTTCAAAACATTGCTCTATTTGTTTTGGGTTCGTGACCAGCCCGGCAACACTGCATCGCCCAATGGCATGAGATTGGGGCGTGGCTTTCTATTTGTCTGACCAATCATGGACAGGGAAGTATTCAGGAAACAAAAAACATCATTTGTTTTTGACTATTGATCACTAATGGTGCACACCTGCTTCCTTTATGCGTTTGTGAATAGAACTAAACTGCCTCCTTACCCATAGAAAAAAAATTACAAATGAGATCTTTTTAATATTTCTGTTTCTCTCTGCTAGACTGCAGAGAAATTAAATAGAGAGCAAAAGGAGACTTTTGACTCTTTTAATCTCACGTGGCATCTGTAGAGTTCCAAAATGTATCCCGAGAGTTTCAGACTGTGCAGTTAAATGTCAGATTTCAGTAGTCTTCTGCGACCACTTTACTAGTACTATACAATCCACATTCATTTTATAGTTCTATATTCTTGCTGTATGTCAACAACTCTCTCGGTTGTGTATATATTTGGAATTTTTGGTAAGATAAACTGTATCCTTAAATGAAACATTACCTGACATCTCAATGGAGTCTCCGGAGCTATAAGTGCAGCCTCTGAGCAATACAAATTTCCTCTGGGTACACGTATGCCATGGTCCATAAGGGACCTGAAGTGTTGGATATCTCTATTGTTCTTGCTCTTTCTCTCTCTGTGACTCTCTATTTTTGTTTCCTCCTTTTTTATTTCTTTATGCCTCTCTACTCTCTCTCCATAATTCTCATGACTCCTCATTACAAAGCTAAGGTGTCCGTCCCATGTCTCATTTGTCCCCGCCATGTGGTCTTCTGTTGTCAGAGTTATCAAGGATGCATCTCTAGCTGTGCCTTGCTGATTGCTCTGGTCCCTCGGCTTTCTGAGGAGCCAACAGGCCTTCAACAACAATTCTAATATTAGATATTTTTCACAGATTGAAGCCAAGGACTTCTTGTGTAGTCTTGTGCTATACAAGAGCACAGAGGTGTAATTAATGTCCGATCAGTAGAAGAGATTAAAGGGGTCCTATTATGCTCTTTTACAAAGTCTTGATTTTGTTTTGGGGGTGTACTAGAACAGGCTCTCATACTAGGTTGTTCGAAAAACACATTATTTTTCACATATTTTACATTATTACAACACCTCTCTCCCCAGTCTGGCAAGAACGGCTCGAATAGTTCCTGTATCAAATGAAGGCCCGCCTTCTGAAATACAAAATGTGCTGTGATTGGTTAGCTGGGCCAGTGTGAGCTGTGATTGGCAGCACTCGGTGCCTGGTCAAGAAATGTCATGCCCCTTACCATAGCCGCCTGCTAGCTTCAGTGTAAATATTGCGTCAAAATCAAATCAATTTGAGCGCGATTTAAACCCGGATGATTGTAACCACTCTAAGTTTGTCTGCCTTGGGAAAGCTAGCGTGTCTCAGACATAGTGATGATAACACTCGTTGCCTTCTCTAGTGCAGCTCAACCAGGTCTCATCCCATTCGTCGATATTTGTGATATCACAAATCCCGGAAAATATGCGTTGTAGTCCAAACGAGTCGTTCGTTGTAGTTTTTGAAAAGTGATTTCTGTTAAATAAAATATCTCCTTTTGAAGTGGACTTTGAACTTTGCAACTTTGTAGATCTTTTTTATGCTCAAACAGCAACATTACAGACTAACTAAAGTTGAAAAAGTAAAAAAGCATAATAGGACCCCTTTAAATGTGTTATTATCATTACTATTGTTCATACGTCGTTTGAACAAACCTGATAAACAATTTAATATGAATGAATGGCTCTTAATATGTCTGTTCGGACAAACGCGAACATTCACATGCTGTCAATGTGACAGTTTTTTTTTATTTTTTTTATTTATTCGTTTATTGGCATTATCTAATATTTTCCATCGCACTGCAAAAAAAAACAAAAAAAACTTAAATAAACAGTTGCTCTTAAATAAAACATGTTAATACTGTTTGACTTGGCATTAGCATCAGAAACGGAAAGTTGTGCAGCGCTTTTTCGTACGCTCCACCTAATTTCAGGAAGTGATTTGCGCTTTCATCTTGCCATTTGCCATCCAATTTCTACACTGAATACTTACGTTGGTGTTAACAGGCCTTAAATATTATTTTCACATTAATAGTTACTTTCACTCTAATGGATAATAAAATGGCTGACAAATCTACTAGACCTGGATTTGAAGGAGGAACCTGAGCCATAATATCTTGAGACCAGAATATCTTGAAGACTTGAAGGTGGATACTTTTGACTTGAACCATTAAGCAACCACCTAGACCACCCTAACAACCTCATAGCAGCACTCAAATCTGTGTAACATTACGGCAATTTTGTACAGGCTAGCAAGACAATTTTTATTCAGAAATGTAAAAACGTTAATTTAGAAATGTTATTATACTTAAAAAAATTATTATAGAACTTCCTTTTTGTGCCGCTAGTGAATTATACACTTCAACTTTAAGGCTTACATCTACAAAACTTTATAGGAAATGTTGCAAATAGTCAAGTTAAACATGTCGCCCCTACTATGTATAGAGTTCTTGTGTTCTCTGTGTGTGGCATGCAGAAATATGGACTCCTTCTTTTTCAAAACTTACGACTGGACACGGACTTCTCAGTCACTGCTTAGAGATGGAATTATACGTGACAGTTCTGAAGAGAAGTGGAGGGTCTGGACTGCAAGTACTGAACTCAGATCAGTCGTAGTGTCAGAAATGCTTTATGTGAGAGTGACAGAGATGCAGCGAGAGATGGATTGTGCTCTACTGATACATGAGGAGAGCATCTTTCAAAACCGATACGAAGCGAAAAAGCCATCTCATGTATAATTGCATCTGTGGACGTAATTGCAAATGGCTTAATTTATCTTACAATACTACACATGCACAGTCACTTATAGTAGGCTTTCGAGAGACCTGTATGTGCCCTCTGCTAAGAAATGGAGGCTGGAAGCCATCAAAATCCCTACCGAAGTCTTGATAGGCTCAGGCGTACCAGGGGGATAGCCAATCCGCCAGCCTTTTCCTCTCACATCAAGAGACTTGTGCCTTTAAAATTCTTTCAAAAACATGCTCTGCAGCACAGTCTAGTTACCACCCTCCCTTCTTCTTTTCTCCCCCCTTCCTTCGTTCAGCTTCCCGTCTGTTGCATCCTCTGCGATGATTGACTCTCTTGAGGAAGGGGAAGGCTGTGTCCGGGCTCACATTTCCAGCCCTTTGTCCGACACAAAAGCATCTTTGTCGAGAGAGCTCAGTCCCGGGCGCACCAGCGATTCGAAGGGAGCCTTAGAGAGGGAATATTTTTCACCGTTATTTCATGTATAATTCAGGTTGCGTCTGATTTCAGCTGCACAGAAATGAGCGTGGATTTGCCTCTGTAAAAAAAAAAAAAAATGTCATATCATAAAATATAGTAATTGCATAACGTCATTTAAGTTTCGCCATTGACGAATTTGTCCCAACCACTTTATGGAATTATATACATTTAATACAGAGGAAGCTGTTCCAATTTTCAAGCAGGGATTTTTTTTTATTTGCGTGTTATAACAAGTGACAATCTGGCACAGATTTGTTTGCTTTAATGTTTTTTGTGCCTCCGTTGCAGTTGTTATCAGTCGCGGAAAGTGATTCATGCTTAGCATTTGGTAGTTGATCCATGTATTTATCCACTGAGCTACAGAATTCCGGGACAGATAGCGACAGATGTAGGAATAAAGTTATCAAATAAAATGTCACAAGTTCATTTGAGGACTTCAATTGGTCATCAAGAATGATTGCAAATCACTCTATAATGAGTTTTATGTTATTAAAAATAACTTGCAATTGAAATGTTCTAATATCATTGTTTGCACGTCAGACTTCCAGTACATACTCTATTACAGACCTAATCACTGCATCCATTATATGGCCCATTTTGCATATTTATGATCAAACTAATTAATATGCATAAGCGAAGTCTTAAATTCATGATTCAACAAGATTGCTTATCTAAGATAGATATCTAAATGCTTCTTGAGAGCTGTCAGTGTGTGAATATACGATGTGTCTACCAAGAATCAAGCACCGCTTCTTCACTCCAGGAGTCTTGTCTAATAGATCCGCAATCTGTAATGAACCCCTTTTATTTATATGTTCCTGCTTGAAATCAGAAATCTTGTAATTGACATGTCAACATTCCTTGCATTTAAATTAGCACGCTTCACTGAAGAAAGGATGTTAGATGGAATTTCCATTAGCCGTTTCACTGGATGTGTCATGCACTCGTGTTGGCTTTGCAATGGTCAATGTTAGTGCTGTTTCACAAAAACAGCTACACTAATTATGGTGAGTTCCTAATTAGGCTGAAGTAAATTCGTCAAGTGGCTGCACTTGAGTACCACTTCACCTTAGACCTGCTAGATAACAGAAAATGTCACACTTTATTTTCTCTTATTTATGAAAAGAGTATACATTTCCTTGTGCTTGATTTGTCCAGCAGTCATATAAATATAAAATATAGGCTTATATTTATAGACTTGGCATGCGCACATTTTTTTTGTACTCTTATAATGTCAGTTGAATTGATGTGCCAATAGCGTCATTCCTTAGACCTGCTAGATAACAGAAAATTTCACACTTTATTTTCTCTTATTTATGAAAGGAGTATACATTTCCTTGTGCTTGATTTGTCCAACAGTCATATAAATATAAAATATAGGCTTATATTTATAGGCTTAGCATGCGCACATTTTTTTTTTACTCTTATAATGTCAGTTGAATTGATGTGCCAATAGCGTCATTAGCGTCAAATGAAATTGCTAAAATATTGATGTTTCCCTGAACACACCCCTGTCTGCTATTGGTTGGTCAAACTATAGCTCCGCCTTAAATTCACCTCATTGGTCAAGTCGATGTTTTTGTCGGACTGGATAGGATCATCAAAGTGTTTATATTTCTTATCTGCATAGGATGAAGAAATTTAACATGAAAAATGACGCACTTCACCTTTTAAGACCTTCATGTAAGCAATACATGTTACGATGCAACTCATATGACTTTGATATCAGCTCTGTTTTGGAGCTGTTTCTCCTGCTCAGTTTTGAGCTCTGAAAGTTACTGTATGTTTTTATAGTGAACTCTTTTATTTTGAAAGATTGTATTTTTTTTGGTATGTGACCCCTTTAAAATTGAAACAGAACATACAGTACACCAAAAATTTTTTTAGCTTTTTTACACCAAGTTCTTTAGGGAAAGAGAATAAACTGCGTCTCGCGAGTGAAGTACTGATGAATGTGCATCCTTCTGACAAACTTTCTTTGATGACATTGTTTTGCAGACTCTATCGATGACTGTCCTAGTAACTGTTTTGGAAATGGAGATTGTGTGGTCGGAAACTGCCACTGTTTTCCTGGCTTCAGAGGACCCGACTGCAGCAGGGGTGAGATTTCTGTTTGCCTGCTCCTCCTTTAACCTCCATTTCTTTCTTTATTACTTTCAGTCCTTCATCCCTGCAGTCTTTTCTGTTTCACTTTCTCTGCCACTCAACATCTTCCTTTGCTTAAATAATATAACCGTTGTTTTCAACACTAATGAAATAAGTGATTGTAGTAATAAATATGTATGTGTGTGTCGATTTGTGAGGATTCATAAATAAAGGACTTAATAAAATACAATAAAAATATATTCATTTGGACATTTCAAAATGTATGCATTAGAATTTACATTATAGTTATTCAGTAGCTACAGCTTGTTTTTGGCAGGCATTAAGGTAACCATTTCTCTTGTGCCCTGTCACTTTAAAATCGATTTCCACATTAGAATTCAGTTGCTCTTTCCTGTTTGCATGTTTGTAGTGTATTCTGGTCTCTTGATCATTCGCATTTCAGAAATCCCTTGTTCATACACAAAACTTCTAGATCAATATGGTCTCACTCACTTTTACCACTGTAACTTTTGCTGCAGCGGTCATATTGATTTTTACACAGACATGAGTTGCCATCTTCCAACAAGAGTCCAGCAGACCAGCACAAGCAGTATTTTTTATTTTTTTTTGTTTGAAGCTACATTTGGCAGACCTTTAACATTTTGTGTGTACTCTTTCCAGCGTCCTGTCCGGTGCTTTGCAGCGGGAATGGTCAGTACCTCAAAGGCCGCTGCATGTGTCACAGCGGTTGGAAAGGATCCGAATGTGATGTTCCCACCAACCAGTGCATCGACATTACCTGCAGCGGACATGGCACATGCATTGTGGGAACTTGCATCTGTAATCCTGGCTACAAAGGGGAGAACTGTGAAGAAGGTACCAGAAAAATGTGGTTAAAAACACTAAACTACAGATCAAAAGTTTGACCTAAAAGATTTTTAAAGGTTTTTGAAAGAAGTCTCTTATGCTCACCAAAGCTAAAAAATAAAAACAGTATTAATATGCGATTTTTAAAAGAACTGTTTCTATTTTGATGCGTTTTAAAATTTGATTTATCCCTGTAATGTTAAAGCTAAATTTTCTGCATCATTACTCCAGTTTTCAGTGCCACTTGACCCTTCAGAAATCATTCTAATATGCTGATTTGCTGATGAACATTTCTTATTATAAAACAGTTTTTGTTGCTTAATATTTTTGTGGAAACCGTGATATATATATATTTTTTTTTCAGGATTCTTTGATGAATAGAAAGTTCAAAAAACAGCATTTATTTGAAATAGAAATCTTTTATAACATATAACTTAAATGAGTTTACTGTCACTTTTGATCAATTTAGTGTGTGCTTGCTGAATAAAAGTATTAGTTTTTCTTTTCTTTCTTTTTTTTAAATCTTACTTATCCTAAACCTTTCCATAGAGGTGTATCACAGTTTCCACAAAATATGAACCTGTTTTCAACATAGATAATAATAAAAAGAAAAAAGAAATGTTTGAGTACCAAATCAGCCAAAATCAGCATATCATGATTTTGATTAATTCAGATGGGTCATGTAACACTGAAGACTTTCAGCTTTGTCCTCACCAGAATAAATGATATTTTAAAATATTTATATATATAAAAAAAAAAATATATATATATATATATAAAACTTTATATATAAAGTTATTTTAAATTATAATATCTCACAATATTGCTGTTTTACTATATTTTTTCATCATAAATGCAGCCTTGGTGACTTTTTTCAAAACATTCAACAATATTTTTAATTATTCCAAACTTTTGAGCAGTAGTGCAATTTGACTTTTTTTTTACTTTGCTAGTATATTCCTAAAATTGGGGAAATAAATAAACTTTTAGCCATTATATGTGTAACTTCACCTGTCTCTAACCATTATACCACCATAATACTTTTGTTGTAAGGATGTCTGTGCTATTTTTGATGCCGTTGCCCCTTTTATGAAGAAAAATCTGAATTTTTACGCACCAATTTGCACAGAAATGGAGTAAGAAGCCCTTCTTGGCCTTTTTTAGTATGCATATGTACCCTTCTGAATATTTAAGGTGGGCGTACATGACCTTCGAGTTTGTAGCGGGCCCATGAGTATCTGACTCGTCTCGTTACGCCTAGAAAGTCTCCCCGCTCCTTTACATGCTTTATGGATACTTCTGAGGGTCCAAAGCAATCCATTAAGAGATGAACAATTCTTTTGTGTCAAGATCCAATAAGTTGAATGTGCTCTGAGAAGTCTGAACTGAGACTACAGCGGCCCAACGAGAGGGGCGACCGAGGCTTGAAGAGATAAGATTAAAGTAGCCATTGTGTTTGGCAGTTTTTGAAGGCTCTCATTTCAAGATGAAAAATTATCTTGCCGATTTTGACAAATGGTATGTTCTGACTCCTCTGACCCCCGGCAATTCTATTTCGGGTCTCACCGTCGGCCATTCGAGGAAGAGAATATAGACACTGGCGCTTTAACGGTTCTACCTTTCTTCGCCGCGACCTTCAGGCGGTGATGATTAATTGCCAGGAGAGAGGCTCTTGTCATTTAGCCTATGATCTCTGTGCCTTGTGCCCAACCCATCTGCTAAGAGACCTGAACTCCTGCTTATCTATAGGAACGGCCTCTCCACCCATTTGTGTCACGGTAAAGGGAGTCTGCAATGTAGCGACCCCATCCCTCCTTTCCCATCATGTCCCAGCTGGCCTCATGTTAGCCATCTGTGAGGGCACATTCTTGGTTCATACCTTCGTTTTCTAATAGATATACACTACTGTTCAAAAGTTTGGAGTCAGTAAGTTTTTTTTTTTTTGTTTTTTTTTTTAAAGAACAAAAGTGGCAGACTTTTACATGTTACAAAAAAGTCTATTTCATGTTAATGCTGTTCTTTTAAACTTTACAAAAAATATTTACAAAAATGTCAATATATATGTAACGGTTTCATTATTTTATTTCTTTTTTTTTTCAACAATTGACAATAACAAAAAAATTATTGAGCAGCAAATCAGCATATTAGAATAAATTATGAAGACACTGAAGACTGGAGTAATGGCTGCTGAAAATGCAGTTTTGCATCACAGAAATATATAAATATAATTAAAATATATTAAAATGGAAACCAGTTATTTTAAATTTTAATATTTTCCAGAATATTACTATTTTTACTGTGTTTTTATCAAATGAATGCAGTCTTGGTGAGCATAAGCAAAAATGTTAAAAAAGCATTTTTTTTTCCAGGCATGATTGACTTGTTAACATAATACTGTACCAGCTTCTCCAAGTTTAGTGTTTTGAAGTTAATGAAATCACTGTATTTACTTAATATACATTCTCCCAATACATCAAAAATCCGACCCTGTGATGGTTGTGCAAAATTCAGATTGAATAATTGTCTCCTTTCAGTTCATCAGTTGGAATTTGAATAGGCCACACCCACAGGAATTCAACTTGGAAATTGAATTGGAATTACAAGAAAGACGAATTTACCGAATTGCAATTTAAAGAATTGAAAAGAAAAGCATTTTGGGAAATCAAGTATTTTTTCACCCTGGTTATTTAAATATGATCAAATAAATTCAATGTATCTAATCATCTTTTGTTTTTTTAAATTTGTTCTTTCTATACAGCATTATAGTTATCTAATCGAGCATTTGTTAGTTTGGTCATTCATGATTTCTACACTTCGTCCATTAATGCATTCTATGAGAGAGATTGTTCAAATTGAATTGGAATTACAAGAAAGACGAATTTACCGAATTGCAATTTAAAGAATTGAAAAGAAAAGCATTTTGGGAAATCAAGTATTTTTTCACCCTGGTTATTTAAATATGATCAAATAAATTCAATGTATCTAATCATCTTTAGTTTTTTTAAATTTGTTCTTTCTATACAGCATTATAGATATCTAATCGAGCATTTGTTAGTTTGGACACTTCGTCCATTAAAGCATTCTATGAGAGAGATTGTTCAAAGATATGTTTTTTTTTTTTTTTTTGCCATTTTTGCCTTTATTAAGATAGGATAGTATAGTATAGTATATCCAACATGCATTCTATAGTATTTGCTTTAACATTCTGTTCTTCATTTGTTAATTTTAGTATTCAATCGTTCATTCATTCGTTTAAGCATACTATCATTCTGTCTATCTAGCATTCTGTTGTTCCATATCGGCCTATAAACCTTCAGACATTTTGACTTAAAAAAGCTTGACAAACATGGGTTTTCGAGTTAAATTGACAGTTATATCTATTCCATTGAATTTCAGTTTATTTTCATTTTACTTCCATTCAAATTCAAGTGGTGCATTCTCTTTGCTACGTCACTTCAAGTTTAAACAGGAATTTAAAAGGAATTGTCAGTTCAGGTCTGAATGGTGCGCAACCCTTCTGCCTACATTTTTTCCTGAAATATCCTTTTTCACATACATCACATTTGAAGTCAAATGGGTTGCGAATGAAGTTTTATTTTCATAGTTGTTACTTTATTTTGCAAACCTCCGTCTTCAGAATATTTGTCTGAGGTGACTGATCCATAGTACATTCTTCAACGAGGATTAGAAATGAATTTAAGAGTAACGTGGGTACAGGAAGCGGAGCTTTTTGCCCATGGGCCATTGTAGGTGTCCTTGTTTGCATTCTGTCATGCTTGGTTTTGGGTTCACAGTAAGTGGGGGGACCACATCCAGCATCGCTTTTCGATTTAGCAGAACATGCTCCGACCGCGCCAGTCTTTTCCCTTCCCGGCGCTGGGAGGAAATCTCATTACCAGCAGCTGGAGGAGTCAGAGAGAGAGAGAACGAGCAACACTCTTCCCACCTGCCAGTTTACTGCACGACAGCGAATGCGGCCATTTAATTTGACCGTTTGTAAATCCTGCTTCTCTCAGGGTTTTTGGAAGTGCCAGGCCTCCTCAGACGCGGCTGGGCATGTGGCACGCTCTCCCCTACAAGAGCTAAACCTCTAGAGCCGTCGTCTTTTTTCCTTTTTTTTTTGGCCTGGGATGGATGACTAAGGCTTGAGTCATACTTTGAAAGGAAGAGGAACAGCAGGGGACACTGAGTTATGGCAGTTTAATGTGAATACATGCATCTGTTCAAGTCTGATCTAGTGCGCTTGTCTTTGATGATGAGTTTGGCCTGATGGGAAATTACTTCGCTGGTGTATTTTTACTTTGAATTCTGCTTCTGAATTATCATTTGATGTGAAAATGATTCAGTTAATACCTGCGTTGTGTGTTTTCTAATTTGCAGTGGACTGCCTGGACCCGACCTGCTCAGGGAGAGGTGTCTGTGTACGCGGAGAGTGCCATTGTTTTGTAGGTTGGGGAGGTCCCGGATGTGAGAGTCCACGTGCTTCCTGTATGGAGCAGTGCTCTGGACATGGGACCTTTTTGGCTGATACCAACACCTGTGACTGTGACCCCAACTGGACCGGTCACGACTGCTCCACAGGTCAGTACAGTGGTAGAATGCCGTAATGTCCTATGCAATTATGTGCTATTTCAGCCTGGGAACAGTATTTATGTACGTATTTGTTTAATTTATTTGTTTGTTTGTTTGCTGTTTTCACTAAATGAACACAAGGAAGAATTATATTTAGTTATTTTAATTTATGTGCACCAATCAGTATTTTATTTATATGCTATTATAGTATTGGTTTTTATTTTAATATTTTCAGTTTTCATTTTAATTTTATTAGAAGTTTTAATTTTGATGTGTGCTTTTGTTATTTATTTTTTATTTATTTTTGTGTTTTAATATTTCTATTTAGATTTATGTTTATTTCAGTTTTTTGTTGGGTAATTTGAGTACTTTAACCTAGCTATGTATTTACTTTAAGTTTTTAATCTAATGTTTTAGTTTTTTGTTTTGTTTTGTTTTGTTTTGTTTTGTTTTGTTTTGTTTTGTTTTGTTTTGTTTTCTTTTCTTTTCTTTTCTTTTCTTTTCTTTAGTTTTTTGTTTTGTTTTTTGTTTTGTTTTGTTTTTGTGTTTTTGTTTTTTGTTTTGCCTCACTTTGTGTTTAGTTTAGTTTAGTTTAGTTTAGTTTATTACCCAATTGTCAATGGATAAAATCCACATTAAAAGATCCATGCTACTTTTTTTCACTTTTTGAATTCCTTTTTGACATTAAATTATGTAAGTAAAATAGTTCGTAACGACAATTCAAGTTGACTTTTACCTACATTTACAGCAGTAAGCAATATCTACGGACACTGAAGTAAGAAAACGTTTAAACAAATTAATTAAAACAAAGCTTAACATAAATGAATTGATAACAGTTAATCAGAAATACTATTAAAACATCTGTCTTATATAAAATATAAATGTGAACAAAATTATCATGAATATTTTCAGTATAGCACGCAACATTTTCACAGAGCAATTTCCATATTGAAAAGAAATATTGCGTATTTATGACCCATGACAATTACTAATCATATAAGTATCTCATCCTGTACAAATACCTGCTTGATCTGATCATATTGCATATCCGTGTCTCAGAGCACAGTATGTGGTACAGTGTTAGCATCACACTAATCTGAAGGGCAAATCATACACCTGTGTTTTTGAATCTCTCTGTGTGAGCGGTTCATCACATATTTATGCGTGCCTGTGCATGAACTGATTCATGTTAAAATCTCGTAAACCCTCTAAATGAACCCTGATGCAGCTGATCTTTGCTAATCTCCACGCCACCTGTTGCCATGACAGCGGTGACTACAGGTGTCAGGGTGTAATTTCATGCTCCGCCTAATTTACCTCAATGTTCTCAGCTTGTGTGATTGAGAAAATTCTACGAAAACAATGCATGCAAAGCGCTTCAGTAAACATTCAGACTTTTGCCTATAACAGGAAGGTTAAACTCAAATGTTAAATTTCTGAACACTTCAAAGACATTCTTTCCTTCGGAATTAAGCAAACTTGGTTGATAAAGTCAGCACAGTGCCATTTCCTTTCTTTTTTCTCATCAAGAATAGGCAGTTTGGTCAAATTCTTCATGGTTTAAGAACAATTTAGTCCCCTCTTCTCGACCCCTCTCCTGGTCATGCCTGACCACCTTTTCACGGAGATTTTTCCACATTTCTGCTGTTTCGGTCACGCTAGTTAGACCTCCATCAGGAGGTGGGGGTGAAACAGCAGCGTTTGATGCAGCAAAAGTGGTTTGGCATTTCATGGCAGACAACGAGAGCCAGATTCTGTTAAGTAGCAACCTGTGGATAGTGTGCTTTGATTTTCACTCAAGATGGTACACCGTTGACTTTTAACTGTAGACACGAGTCTCACACTTGTGGTTTTATTCATGTGAAAGACACCCGTACAGTTGTTTGAAACCAGGAGATACACCTAAACATTTTGCTTACAAAAGTAATATTCAACATTTGTATTTTAAAAATACGTATATATTGAAGGTCAGAAGTTTGGACACACGTACTAATTTTTTTATTATGACTAAAAATGTTACACAAGTCAAAATATGTTATCTTCAATGCAACAATCCTTCGGCTCTACATTTTATCATAACTAATTTCATGAGATAATTACAATTTAATATAAAAAATACCAATTAAAAATGATAATAACATTAAATATGAATTCAGGTGTGTCTGAAATTTGGTTCTTTAGTGTAGGATAAAATATGTCTATATATATTATTTATTCATTTGTCAGTTTCACTAAATTACCACAAGGAATTGTAGAATTATATTTAATTATTTTCATTAAATATACATGTGCACCAATCAGTGTTATTTTAGTATTATTTATATACTATTGTTTTGTTTGTTTGTTTTATTAAGATTGAGAATGTTTGTACTTTTATGTTTTCAGTGTTCATTTTAATTTTAGTTAAATTATTATTAATTTGGTTATGTGCTTTTTTCATTATTATTGTTGTTATGATTATCTTTTATTTCAATTAATAACTTTTTTATAATCTTGTTTTTAGTTAATGATAATTACCTTGGATCAAACACTCAAATTTAATATGTGCTTGCTTACTAAATAAATAATAAGAGTTGAAAACTGTTTTTTTTTTTTTTTTGACTTATTATTTTTGGGTTGTGTTTTTTTTTTTTTTTTTGTCCCTTACTGTAACACAAGGGAGAAAACCAAAAGTTTTTTTTTTTCGAAACCATTTTTGAAACAAGGACATTTATTATTGATATCCCTCCAGAAGTGCTCAAAGCAGTGATGCAATATCGTTATTTTGGTCGCTGCTATTGTAAACACCACAAAGCTTTAGGAGAGAACTAATGGGGATTTTGCTTCAGCTAACTTTTGAAACTATCTGCAAATACGAATTTCACTTTAATGCCAAACAGACAGACTGACCTATTAGGTAATCCATTGGCTTTGCTGGAAATAGCCATTTAAAGCCTGGCTTCTCAAGCGAAAGTTGCAGCATGACTAAATTATTATGAGACTTGTACTCTCCTCTGCCTGCCTCTGCTTTAACTCACCAATCTGAATTGCAACCGCACTAGAAAAACACCCAGAACACATGTATTGTTATCAATACACTGTGAAAAAATATGTATGAAAAAATAAATAGGCTTTGGTAAATTATTTAATTGGATTATTTTACTTTAACTTCATTTAATTTGACTTTATTTTAACACAAGGTTTAAATTAAATTTAAAAAGACAGAAAATAAAATAAAATAAAATATTTAAGTATATTTACCTCCATTGGCAAACATCTGGCAACCATTTAACACTGACAAACATTGCATGTATTGTTACTTCTAAACTGTGAAAAATATGAGAATTAATATAATAGAATAAATAAAATAAAATATTTACGTCTTTTGGTAAACGTCTGGCAACCATTTAACTCTGAGAAACATTTCATGTGTTACTGATAAACTGTGAAAAATATGAGCATTAATAAAATAAAATAAAATATTTACCTCTTTTACAAACGTCTGGCAACCATTTAACACTGACAAACATTTCATGTATTGTTACTGATAAACTGCGAAAAATTTGAGCTTTAAAATAAAATAAAATAAAATAAAATAGAAAACAGTATATAACCATTTAACACTGACAAACATTTCATGTGTTACTGATAAACTGTGAAAAATATGAGCATTAATAAAATAAAATATTTACCTCTTTTGCAAACATCTGGCAACCATTTAACACTGACAAACATTTCATGT
>NW_015630423.1:361942-407696 GCF_001515625.1 Sinocyclocheilus rhinocerous | reverse complement strand
AAACATTTCATGTGTTACTGATAAACTGTGAAAAATATGAGCATTAATAAAATAAAATAAAATATTTACCTCTTTTACAAACGTCTGGCAACCATTTAACACTGACAAACATTTCATGTATTGTTACTGATAAACTGCGAAAAATGTGAGCTTTAAAATAAAATAAAATAGAAAACAGTACATAACCATTTAACACTGACAAACATTTCATGTATTGTTACTGATAAACTGCGAAAAATAAATGTGAGCATTAAAAATAAAATAAAATAAAATAGAAAACAGTATATAACCATTTAACACTGACAAACATTTCATGTGTTACTGATAAACTGTGAAAAATATGAGCATTAATAAAATAAAATATTTACCTCTTTTGCAAACATCTGGCAACCATTTAACACTGACAAACATTTCATGTATTGTTACTGATAAACTGCGAAAAATGTGAGCTTTAAAATAAAATAAAATAGAAAACAGTACATAACCATTTAACACTGACAAACATTTCATGTGTTACTGATAAACTGTGAAAAATATGAGCATTAATAAAATAAAATAAAATATTTACCTCTTTCTGGCAACCATTTAACACTGACAAACATTTAATGTATTGCTAAACTGTGAAAAATGCGAGCTTTGGTAAAATACAATTTTTCTACAAAAGTAATGGTTCTAACAAATTTGGGGGTAAAATAAATGTTATGCCACAAAACTAAACGGAAATAAAGCCACTCCTAAGATGAAAATGCCTTCCTCCCTCTCTCTGTCTCTCCCCCTTTTTTCCTTCTTTCGGTCTCAGCTCTCTTGGTCAGTGTTGGTAATTGAATAAGAAAGCTTTCAGCTCTAGTATGTGGGCAGCCGGGCAGCTCCACCACGTTCTGAAATGAGCTGTTGCAAACAATCAAGATCTGCATCAATTAGTTCTCCTCCTCCATGAAAGGGACGCAAGCAGGAGTTACCCAATTATTGTACAGCGTTAGTAGCGTCTTTGCCCTGTGGTGAAGCATTGTGGGAACGATTCGCAGATGGTGTCACCCTGTCATTTGGCTGCTGTGTTACCTTTATGAGAATTGCTTCAAGGAACACTGTTATGAGAAAACGATATTCGTATAATCAAGCTGTTTGTGTATGCGATAGAGCGAGAGGAAAAATACTAAGCCAATTGAGAGAAGGACAATAAAGGGAGAGCAAGAACCAGAGGAAATTAGCAACTCTGTGTCTCCTTGACAACTTTAAGCAGCTCTGAATGAAATGCCATTAGGATGCCTCTAATTGAAATGTTGCATGTGAAATTAAGGGCATTTACATAATTTAACAACGGCCCAGTGCTGTAATTAGCATGAGGGAAGGATTCTTTTTTTTTTTTCCTTCAAGCTTTTAAATCTGGTAATGCCATGTTATGGTTTGTGCCTGACAAGACTAACTTAACACTGTTTAATTTGTAACAATGACAAAACATGAACATAATTGACTCATTAATGGCCTATAGGCGACCTTCTTTCTGACTCCCTTCTGCATAGATTTGACAAATTAGGCACATAATCACTATTCTGTGTTTTGAAGACAGCCCTTATTTTTTTTTGTATGTTAGAGTACTTCATGCATAGCATATGTGCAAATGTTTCTTTTTATATATCGAGATATTGCATTGTATTCACCAACAAAAGTATACGCTGCAATAATTTTGATATAACTGAATACAAACACACACGCACACATTTTATTTTACACACACATATACACATAAAATTGGATTCAATTAACTAATTGTAAGGACCAAAAATTCATATTTAGCCATGTTCATTCATTCATTCATTCATTCATTCATTCAGATCTACCAAAAAATTTAAAAAAAAGTTACTCACTATTAACTAACTATTAACCAAGATTTTGTCTCAATAAACTCTTAATTTGCTGCTTATTAATAGTTAGTAGGGCTGTCCTCGACTAAGGATTTTTCTGGTCGACTAGTAGTCGTTCATTTGAAGCATTAGTCGACTAATCACATGTTTATTAATAAACCATTTAAATCATGATAATGAGCCTTTAATTGCATACATAGCCTAATAAGCGCTCAAGCGCACGCATAAAGCTTGCCACAGCGCACCGGCAGAAGTAATGATTATGAATGTGTCAGGGAAAAACAGCAAGGAGACTGCATTAACATTTTAATATTTTGATAAGCTAGTGCTTTTTGTTTTCGGATTAAGAGATGAAGTCGGCGACACTGACTCGTCATCTCCGCAGTAGTGATGCGCCTGCATGCATGTTTCATACGCATTGCATAATCGGAGAATATTTGTTTTCCATTTGTATTGGTTCATTTGAAAGTTGACATTTCATTCTCTATAGATATATTTTAATGGCATAAAGCGCATCATGTTTGCTTTCATTATTTCACAAAAGCGCGTTTTGTTTTTATTTTGAGCGCACACAAATAAACGTAGAGTCTTTACAGATTCGAAAGATGTATTACTATTATCTGTATGACCAAAAATGACCAGTATTTTAGGAGCAAGTGAGCGCGCCGGCGCCTCCATCTGCAGTGAGCGCTGTTCAGCTTCCACTCTCCTCACACACACTTAAACAATGCATATTTCTCTAGGTTAACATTAGATTGAGCGGACATAGGCGAGCGGTTGGATGTCCTGTATTACCATAGACCAGTGGCGGCTCGTGGGTTTTAAAATAGAGGAGGCACACTAATTGTATTGGTCTGGGATCCCTGCTGATTATTATTGCTTAACCACTTTAAAATGGCTTTTTGGTTGCTTTTAGTCAGAAAACCTAAAGAAAACGACACATACAGCAAGATAATATAATTTCACTTACCTGGCCTATCACTTGACGCAAACATCCATCCTTAAAAGTCTGTGTTAAAAGAGAGCTGCCTGTTGTGCCATTTCATTGAGCCGACTGCTTTTTTTTTTTTCTGCGACTAAGCGACTAATTAAATTTTGGTCGACCAAGCTTCTTCTGGTCGAGTAACGATTAGTCGACTATTAGAGGGCAGCCCTAATAGTTAGTAAGTTTAGGTATGAGGTAGGGTTAAGGGATCTCACATATGGTCATGCAGAATAATGCATTAATATGTGCTTTATAAGTAATGATAAACGGCCAATATGCTAGTAATATGCACACTAATAAGCAACTAGTTAATAGCGAGAATTGGTCCCTAAATCAAAGTGTAACCAAAAAATGTGTATAAGTCCTGTAACTGATGACCATTTTTAAAGTCTCTCACTATTAATCACCTGTTTGCCTTCAATAGTCTATTTTATTCTGTTCTCTGGTGTAAGTACTAATATTCCATGAAGTCTAATGTCTAGTCCTGTCAGCTTTCCAAAATGATCTTTTCAATTATCTTGATGTTTTGTGCTTTATGCAACACCTTTATCCTTTTAATGTTTCTAGAAGTTTTTAATTATGTCAGAATTAAAAACTCACTTGACAAATGAGTGAATAAAAAGTGAATTAATTGGCACTATTGGTTCACACAGCCAAACCTTCCCAAAGCCCATGGAGTCAATTTAATTTTTGAAATCTCATGTGCTACATTTAATTTGTGAACTAACTTTCAATTATTGAATTAATGTCTCGCAGATCTTTCTTTTATAGAAAAGCATTGTGTGCCATGCTGCTTCAGCTTTCACCTCATTACTTATGCAGTAAAACCGACTTAAATAATCCAGCGTGCGTCTCCATCTCTGTGGGAAGTCAAAATTGGATTTTGTTCTTTGACTTTACTTTCTTCTTTTTTTTTTCTTCCGTTTTTGCCTACTCCCCTCCACACAAAAGGAGGAAGAGACACAGCAGAAAATCTGCCCTGTTAAACATCCCACAATCCCCGAACCCCTGCTTTGTAATGGTCTTATTAGATTCGTATTGTCCAAAGGGGATTGCCCCCTTTATGAGGTGCAGGAATTTCTTTTCAGTGCCCATCAGACAAGGTAGTGGAGCGTGGCCGTCCCATCACTGACAATAACTCCTGGATTTGCTTTCTCTTTACCCCCTGTCCCAACAACTATTCGGTAACACCCCTTCTCTCCTCGTGTCCCACAGAGCTGTGCGCAGCCGACTGTGGTGGACATGGCATCTGCGTGGCGGGCAGCTGTCGCTGCGACGAGGGCTGGATGGGTGCCGGGTGCGAACAACGGGCTTGTCACCCACGCTGCAGCGAGCACGGGACCTGCAAAGACGGGAAGTGTGAATGCAGCCCGGGATGGAACGGAGAACACTGCACTATAGGTAAGCACCGACGGAAGACGGATGCGCTCGTTTATGTGTGTCGGATGAGGGTGGGGTCGTGACGGGGGCAAGGGGAAGGCGAGGAGGTGTGAGAGAAGCATGCGTAATTGAATTTGTGCAACTCGGCATAGCATGAACAGGTTTGCTCAAGGATATGAGGCTTGTCTTCATGCATTTTAATGTGGGAATGTGCTAAGATGTCTTTTCATTTCTACTCGTCATTTCCCTCCTTTCTTATTCTCTCTGTCGTTCCTTTCGATTAGTTCATTTTAAACACAAACATTTGCATTGCACAAGCAGAGCAGTCACTGGAAAGACATTCTTTACGTTAGGAAATTAGACTGCGAAAACATTAAAACATTCATTATTTTTGCAGTTTTGTTTGGTAAGGAAATTAAGTTATACATTTCGGCTTTAATTTAGTTTTATTTGAACTAAAAAGAATTGAGAGACATTGATTTTACTAATAGTAAAGGATGCTGTATGATAAAATCTCTGTCACACACGCTCTCAAATGATTTTTTGCTCTTATTAAATACATGGTTCAATAAATAATTACATTTATTAACCCTACTGTATCATATTTGATATGCAAATTTCAAGGCCTCTAAATTATTAGCATTTTTTGCATCTATTGTGTACAGATACCTTCTGTTGTCTGATAGTTTACACTTTTTATTAAGTAAAAGGCCTTTTAGAATAATTGTAAAAGTATCCCTTTTCAAGTATTTTTGCTGTGAAATCTTCACTAATTTTTATAAATGTTAACCGAAAATATTTCAATATGAATAAAGCAGCTTAGGTTTACTTCATTGAGGCAACCCGTCCAGTTGAGCCAGGTGTATTAGGTTGTGCCTCGGTCAGATTTTAAGATATTTAAGTGTTAACAGAAAGGTACTAGACCGTTGACAACAAAACAGCAGATGGATTCTTTCCCCGTCACCTCCAGAGCAGGAAGACTGTTGAACACAACACCTTTTTGGGTAGTTTCGTAATGGAAATATGGGTTGGCGTGGATTATTGAGCCCCTAATGAAGCTAAGCCAAACATAATGTTCTTATTTAACATGCACAACAGTGACCAGCAGTTCTCCCTGCCTGTGTACCTTGTACTAACTATTTGGAGACAAAATGGTTCACATAAATGCATGCCCCTGATGGTCCCAAAATGTACCTATAGCATGAAATATATCTAGTTTTATACACATAAAATCATTCTTTTTTATCAGTTTTTACAAAAATTATAGTCAAGCATGTTACCTTGTTAAGCTATTGTAAATTATTTGGATTTCTTTAGATGCTTATTTAAAAAAACTAAATTTTGGTAACAGGTTACAAAGAATTAAGGTTAAGCACCTCCCTTCAATGACCATTTGTTGAGAAAGAAAAGTTAAATACTTTAAAGTATGTAAAAACCATTTTAAGAGTTTCAGACCCAATTTTGTACCTTATTTGTTGAAAGTGCTATCTAACCCTAACCTACCCCTTAATTCACAGAGCAATAATTTGGTTGATAGCAGCGTTATCTACCTAACACCATCTTAATCGTAACTCTAAAATTTGATTGGTTTGTTGGAATGGTGTTCTTGGAGCATGAGTAAATCACATTAAGTGCTTGACTTTTGTTTTCCATCTCAACTAAAGAATATGAATGGGCCAATAAACAGTCTGTTCTGTGAGACTGCCTTAACCAGTGCTTCTGTCTCAACATCATTGTGTCTCTCTGTTCTACTCTTTGACATATCTGCTCTGTTAAAGGAACTTACATAGTCTAATCTGATACAGCATTTTTTTTTAACAATTGATTTTGTCTCTGAGTTTATCAGTCAGTGGCCCCAAAAAGAAAAGACTCCTCAGAAAACAGCTTCTCATAAAACACCAGAGGTGAACAAAGCAAAGAAAACAGTTTCTATTTTGATCTTGTGAACTTTCCAGATCAGTAAAACGAGAAATGCAAGAGTGTTGTTATTTATTTATTTATTTTTCTGGGGCCAGTGAACTAGCATTCCGTCTTTTAATATTTTCTTGATGCATTATTGATGTTCTTCATACATGTACCATAGTGAGACATAGCATCCCAACAGCAAGGATCATATATTCTCATAAAGCGTGTGCCATTAAAGACGGTAAGTGTGACGGTCCATGATGTAATGTACAGAATGTTTGACAGATGACGTGTTGCCTCTCCACTGCTGTTTGCATTAGAATGTGGTCGTCTCATCAGTGACATGCTCTTTCTTTATAAGCTTTTGACATCATTACACAGTCTTAAACCTGAAGGATGTACTTTTATATACTGTATATATAAAAATACTTATGTAATTTGTTTACAAATTATAATGGTGACATTTTCCAAAAAGTCTGCATGTAATACATTCTGAAGATTTATTATGCATTATCAGCTATCCTTCATAAAGCCATATATATGCATTATGCATCCGTTTTAGAATTTCCAGTTATAATCAATTGTAATACTATTCAGAATTTAAAAATGTCTAACATAAGGCATTATGAAGAGCTTTATAATGGTTTATATATATATATATATATACAGGCTTCATAGAAAGTGTTGCCAAAAAATCTCCCACCTGTAATACATGTTCTGATAAACCGAGACTTCTCACTACATCTGTTTTCATCCCTCTCTTTCTCTACCCTGTCACACCATACCTTTAACTTTCTCCCAGCCTGTGATGTGACGTGTTGCTTTATGCATGTTATTGTCCTTGCTTTTGCAGCCCCTGTGTTTCTGTAAACGTAGAAGTCTCGAGCAACTAGCCCATGCCTCTAGCTGTCTGTGTCTTGTCATGGAAGCAGCACTGTTCAAAACCTCCCTTATATGTCCTTGTCTTTTATCTCCCTCTAAAGCTCACTATCTGGATAAGGTAGTGAAAGGTATGGCACTCCTCCTGTCCTATCTTTTCTTCCTCTCTCATGTTCTGTCATCCATCATATTTCCATTAGTCCATCCTTCATAACGCTCATCCTGAAAGGGTTGCGCTTCTATTTCATTCAGCCCAAGCTTCATGCCACACTAACCACAGTCCTCTCCGCATCATGCTGCTGTTGTTCCACTATATCCAATACGCTGCTCTGCCACCTCGCCACTTAGCACCTTCGTGCCCGCTGAGTGGGCGGCACGAGAGCCAGAGCGTCTCCTTAGCCACCGTATCCCTGCTGTGGAACTCAAGGGGATGGATGGCCCACAGGATCCAAGGAGGGAGGGCTGGTGGAGGGTCACGGACCTTGCCAACCGGCGCCATGCATAATGTATGTTCAGTGCAGCTGTGTAGCACAGCAGAGGGGGTTCGGGAGGAGGGCTGGGGGTTCTGAGAGGTGCTGAAGCGGCAGCCTCTCTAATTAAAGCACGCTATGCACCGGTGATGCCAGGGCCCCGAGCCGCCCACACCCCCTACCTGCTCCTTGTTTTTTCCTTTCATGTCTCTGGTTTTCTTGCTCTGTGAGCCCACCCCTTCCCTCCCTTTCTCCCCGCATAGAGAGGCTGTGCGGCTAGCGTGAACTGCAGGGGTTGCGCGAGGCGGTTTGTGGCCCTCCAGAGCTGTTTCAGCCTGATGCACGGGTGCGCTCCACAGGGGCCTCTCTCTGAAAGGGCTGCCAATTAAGCTGAACTGCTGCCAGCAGAGTACAGATCTTTATTTATTTAGCTCTTTAATAAGCATTCAGAACAGACCATTCAGACGTCTCGCCACTGCAGACTGTGCAGCTGTTTGTCTGTTTGGGTGTTTAAGGAGGAACCTGCTGTCTACTGGTCAGGCTCATCCTTTGCTTGTTAGCAAAGCATATAACTGTCACTGCCTGCCTTGGAGCACAAAAAGATTGACCTTA
Organism: Sinocyclocheilus rhinocerous; assembly: GCF_001515625.1. Lineage (NCBI taxonomy): Eukaryota > Metazoa > Chordata > Actinopteri > Cypriniformes > Cyprinidae > Sinocyclocheilus > Sinocyclocheilus rhinocerous. Next base: position 399,603 of record NW_015630423.1, on the reverse strand, counting down.
CACCGATGTGAGGTCAGCTGGAGGCTGTGAATGCAAGTACAACCTTGTGTTTTGTGATCTGCTTTTTTGCAACTCCCGTTGCCATTAGAGAAAAGACAAGAAATTAGATCATCCAAAGGTCTAAATCCAAAGTGCACACTTTGTTGACATAGCATTGTGTAGACTTTTTAGTAGTACTCCAATGAGAAGTCCAAAGCATCAAGGAAGTGTAGGTCCTGCAAAAAAGACACCCAACTGTGCAGTGTGGGACATGCTTTTGCTTGAAGAGTTTAGCTTCAGCTCGATCCAGTACACCTGCCTGGAACTTTCGAGCAAGCATATTGACCTTGATTAACTGGTTCTGGTGTGTTTAACTGGGATTAGAACTTAAAATCTGCAGGATGGTGGTCTATTTCAAAAGCATGTTTAGACCGTATCATGCAAGTCATCAAAATTGCTATTTGGGATTCTTTACCCAAGAGTATCATAGCTCACCATGCCAGAGCATGTGCTCTAACCACTGTACTACAGCTCCATTGCTCTTTCTTATATTTACATGACATTGTGCTGATCTGTGCAGCTATATAATTATGTAAGTCAACATTACAGCCCACTTTCTTGATGGATTCTCCATTTAGGTGTAGACTTTTTTTTCTTGTGTCAGATGCTGCTAAATATGCTAACATATATCAGTTATTGAAGCACAGCTGTCTTGGAACATTGAGCATAGCATCATCATGATGCACAAAGCCTAGATGAAAACATTGCATACCATTCCCCATTGAGCCATCCTTAGAAATTATCATGGCTTTTAAAGGCATCTCGGATTTCTTTCTTATCAGGCATCCACCACCTTTCTTTCTCTATACAAACTCCCACTCTCTCTCTCCCTTCCTTTAGTCTCTATGATGTTCGAGCAGTGGCTGTGCTAACTGTCACTGACAAAATAGGTCAGCTCAGACATCTTGGAGAGCGGCTCTTGGCTTGTGAAAAGCATGTCAGGATTTTACATTCGATGGCTCAGGGTTTCTCATCTTTCGTCTATGTTTTCATCTTAGGAAATGGAATTGGACAGGTAGCTGATAAGTGGCAGTGAGGGGAGGAGAAAACAGATGACAATGACAGATATTTTACGCTGTCGTATGGAGTGTACCATGTGTGTAGGACCGTGTGCCACCTGTGCTATCTACATCCTGTCAGCATTAACCTCCCTGCTCAAGCGCAGCCCTGTGAAATCCTATTTTCAAATGTGTCATGACATTCACATTATTGGAATAAAACAGAATATGGTTTGTGTTGTATCTGGCGCTTATGGTTTGCACATTTAAGACTAGTCTACTATCTAAAGCTAAGGTTGTTAGTTGTATATTACCCAAGAAACACTGTGATTATCCATATTGCTGTTTATCTAGTTGAGGTAATTGTTTTTTTTTTCCAGGTTAGATTTTGCCTTTACCTTTCTTGTGTCTCATTGTCTTGCCTCTTTTTTTCTTGCTCTCTCTCTTTCTCTTTAGAGCTGAGTTCTGCATCTATTGTACAACACTAATGAGAATGTATTGATCTGGAGGAGCTCTGCAGTATGAGTCTGCCTCTATAGGATATAATGGCTTATAAAGGTGTATCAGTTAATCACCTGAAGTTATCACTGTTATTACTGAAGCACTCTTTTGACCCACAACCCTTCATTTTGACTTTTTCGTCTGGTAACTAGGCTTTGCAACGTCTTGTCTGTTATAGCGTAATGTTTGTTTTGGTGAAAAGTGCCCTCTGTAATGTGTATGCTTTGCTTTTGTGTGCACAGAGGGCTGTCCTGGTCTGTGCAATGGCAACGGCAGATGCACGCTGGGTAATAATGGCTGGTACTGTGTTTGTCAGCTGGGCTGGCGGGGAGCAGGTTGCGACACATCAATGGAGACGGCCTGCAGTGACGGCAAGGACAATGACGGAGGTACAACACAAACAACATGCTGCCTTGACATTTATTATGAAGATTTAACAGTCTTTGCATGGGTCTCACCTTCATTGAGCTAAAAGCTGGCAGCTATTTAAATAGCACCGGAATGCTAGCATGCTAGTAGTAAAGCAGTCAATTGGTGGTACTATTGCGGCGACCGAAACAAGCAGTGTTGACGCTTCCACCAGGAGAGGTGTTATTTTTATAATTTGGCCCATCTGGTCAGAGAGGTTCCTGAAAGTAGAGAGAGAGGAAGAGAGAGAGATATTATAGAATAAGGGATGACCCACTTCAGTAAATTAAAGGGTTCCTCTCAGCATGGCCTGAAGTCCTGAATTATTTCAGCTGAATTACAGGAGGGAGAGGCTGAGCTGCCTGTAAAGGTGTGGAAACTGTAGGAAAGGGGGGGGGACGAAAGAAAAAAACATGAAGGAAATAAGAAGCCAGACTCGCTCTAACTTACTGCAGTAACGCAGCTGTAGGGTACAGAAAGCCATCCAACAGAGGCAGTTATTTCTCAGAAGTTTTCAAGATCCTGCTAACAGTTCGCCCATGTTCGTCTTGGGATGATGAAATCTTTTTCCTCTCCTTTAAAGATACTGACCTAGGGGAATGACGTTAGCTTGGACAGAATAAGCATGTTGGAAGGCATCTGTGCTCCAGGTTCTGAACAGTTCTGGTAACCAGGTCATACCTGATCAGGCTGGTCTCTGAAACATTCACTGGTGCGTTCGTCCACATTTTGGTTCTAATGAGGCCCTAAACCTAAACCTAAACCCCTTAACCCTACCCCAATTGAATCGGTGAGTGTGGCACCTTGTCTACGATGGTCTACGACCTCTGACCAACTTGAACAAGTTGATCCACCTCAGAAAAACCAAGTCCACCAGCTGGTAGTCTATCTGTTCAACCATCTAAACTAAGTGAAGGAAGTTTATAAGCAGATAAATTGTTTTTCACTTACATCAAAAGAAGTAATTTTGTGAGAAAAAACACTGATTCATTTTCTGACACTACATTCCCGTTATTAAAGATTAAACCTCTCTCTATCAGATGGGTTGATGGACTGCATGGACCCGGATTGCTGTTTGCAGACATCATGTCACACCACTTCTCTGTGTGTGGGCTCTCCTGATCCACTGGATATTATCCAGGAAACCCAGATCTCTTCCACTCTGAGCACCCTGCAGTCCTTTTACCAGCGTGTCCGCTTCCTGGTGGGCCGGGACAGCACCCATGTCATCCCTGGCATCAACCCCTTCGATGGCATGTAAGTGTTTCTTGACTAATGTTTGCAATTTTTGTGCAATTTCTTGCAGTTTAAGTTCTCTTTTCCATACTTCTCCCAAATCCCAATTCCCCATAGTGGTAATATTTAGATCAGTCAGAAACTATAAGTAGATGCTTTCAATCCATCTACAGCTCTTGTTCCTGTAAACAAACAGGGCATGGGGCTCATCCCAAGGTGCCCCAAAAATGTTTGGTATGAGAGAACAGTGCTGTCACTGTGTGATCCCATGAGACTTTTCATCTTTTGCCTCCATTTTGTGGCGTTCCCTTTTTATCTGTAAACAATACCTAGAGTGAACGCCACTTTTGCATTTGCATCCCACTCGTGCATTGGTCTTGTCCCTCTCTCTCCTTATGTTCTCAATTGAAATGAGCACAAAAGACGCTACTAGAGACTTGGGAAAAAGTTGTGCTCCTTTGAAATGTCGTAGAGTATCCCCGCATTTCCTTTCATGAAAGCTGAGCTGACATTTCAAAGGCAAAAATGAAAACGTAACAAGCATATGAGCATCTTTTTGTGCTCTCCATGGAGAATGTCTCTAATGGTGTCGCCCAGGGTGCGTTGACGTTTTGATTCGTATCTCCATAAGGCATAATGTGCCAAATAGGTCTTCGATTCAAAGCCTTCTGTTTTTAGACCTTGTCTTGCTTTGTTCATTTGGAAACTCAAGTAGAAATTTCTTGTTTAGAGGGGTTTTGGATCAGTGAACAGTCCTTCCCTGAACTATGGTGAGCAGGGTATTGTTTTTACATCTCTTAAATGGCCATTTCCCATAGTTTAGCTCAGACTCTGGACCAAATGGCCTTTTGCTTTGCGTGACTGAGCCTCTGGCAAGTACGGACTCCCTTTGTCTAATCTGTGCTGTCCTAATGAGACTCTGATCACTTCAAAGCTGTCCAGTGCTCTCCTTCCTGCACTCATTTCAGTCCTATATGCCAGACGTTCTTCCGTTGCATAAATCACTGCGCCCTCAATCAAGTTGTGTCAGAGTGTCCGATGCGCATAACCTCATGCAAAGATGAAACACTGGACTTTGTTTGATATTGCCTTTTGTGCACATGGCACCCGGTATTCATGAAATGCTCTTGTAATACCCTGTGACATTTTCCCAAGGTGACATTTTTGCGACGCTCGGTAGGGAGTCTCCCGATACCCTCTTCATTATTTCAAGACGGGAGCCTCGGCCTACCCTTCATCACCATCATCTCCCAAGAAAAAAAAGAGAGACATAAATAAATAAAAGCTTTAGAAGTCGGCCAGCAGCCGCAAGATCGGAGACCTCAATTCACCTAAAAATATCAGGGCTGATATATTATTTATTACCTCTTTGTTTCTCCGCCCACTGACAGATATGAGAGCGGCTGACAGCAGCCCAGATGGACCTCTTAGACATAGCCGCAGTCAGTCTAAAAAAGCCCCTTGCCATCACCTGATCAGGCCTCTTTATTGATTCCACAACCACCTCTGCATGCTCAGAGACATGTCAAAACTGCACATCTGACATGTCCAACCACAAGAAAGTAACACGGCTGGGAATGATCAAAGTCACCCATCATCCCTGTTTTACAAGGCTCACCTGTCTGAAACTTTTCGAATGTTCTTCCGATGTTCTTTCACCTCTACAGCATGCGCTCTGTTTATCTGAACACCATGAATAGCACAAAAGAATAAATGTGCTTGCCTGGAGATACATTTGGGTCAAGTTGTTTGCTTGCTGCATCTGAGTGTGCTTAGCCCCTTTTACCATCATGTGGAGATGGTGAAGGGGGATGGCCTGAGATGGTCCATTGTTTCTCTCCATTTAGCCTATTTAGAACATGTTGCCATTTCTGCGAAAGGAAAGAACTGCTGTACGCAGATATAATGCAAGAGAGGGAGCATGTTTTTATGTTTAGCCCCTCTTACAAAGTTTTTTAAGTAATTAGCAGTGCTTGTTACAACATCACGCCATGTTTGTTTACAGTAACAAAGACCGTAGATGAATTGATAGCATCTTCTGCAAAAATTAGGAACAGTGATGCTTTTGGGTTGTTGCTAATGCTTAGCAATGCCCTGATAATGACTCTAGTTTCATAGTGTCTGTTTACATATGCAAATCTAATTAGCTTGTTAGCTTTACGGTGCTAAAGAAACTTGCTGCAACTTTTCTTTGATAATTCTGCTTCAACAGAGTTTGCAAACATAAATTTTGCCCATTAACCATTTAGCCTTCTTTTAGCCTTTCCCAAACGCACAAGCATTCAGACCACTCTCTAGGTACAAAATTGCCTCTTAGCGCTCCCGGAAGCTGCACCTCAGGACAGTTTAGCGTGCTTTCCTTCATAGTTATTTAAGATGTCTCTTCTAATATCAAGTCAGACGCAGCATACAATTTGCTTCTATTACGTGGTTGTCAGCGCAGTGCTACACAAGGGGATATCTCTGTTGTTTATAAACCTCCTTCCGCTTTTATCTGCCTTGTTTGAGAATAGGGTTTGCTGAATAAATGAACTTTAGACTTTTCGTCTAGACCACTTCACTGTTCTTCCTTTATCTTCTTCAGATCCATTTATTGTCAATATTTAAATAATTTGGCGTGGAGTTGTTGAATCAGCTCGGCATATTTCGCTGTGGCTCAGAGCCTATAGTTCCACTCAGTGCACCCTGTGAAAACTTGCATCGCTGCCCCTTCTGAATGGGAATACTCTAAATCAAACTGTCACCTCGAGCAATGTTGTAGATAGACAAAAGCTTTACACATTATCTCTCTCTCTCTCTCTCTCTCTTTCTATCTTTCCACCCTTTTATTTAGTGATCTTTCTTTGTTACTTGTTCTGTCTCTATTTTCTATTCTAATTGAGTTCGCTCGTGGTCTGATAATAGACATTGTGGTGGGGCTGTGCACTTGTGCGCTATCTCAGCTAGCTTTGTTTACAGGGACGCAGAGCTGAGCCAAGGACTGCTGAAGGTGAGAGGCTGCTTAAATTAGCATAAAGTTAGCCTCCCTGGGACAGGGATATTGTTGGGTCTGTGATCTTGCCTGCAGTAAGGACAGGAAGGGGCCAGCCTCTTACACACCAGTGTTAATTGTTCCGCTACCTGACAAATGTTTAATACCTAATACCTTCATAGAAACAGCCCCGATGTGTAATTTTTTTCCTAGATGCTTTTTTCTTTAACCTAGCTGATGTGTGTAATTTTTTGGCTTTCAGTTATATCAGATCACATGATATGCCTATTATTCAATCAAATTAATAAAAGTTATTACATCATGTGGCAGGCAAAATGTATGATCTTACAAACCGTGGCAGCTCTAATATTTGTATAATAGTTTTAATATATATATTTAAATTTTTTTGTCCTTTGTAAACTCCGGCCTGAACAGCATGAAGCCTGATTAAAAATCTCTAACACTATGAGTCAGAAGTCATGTCAAGCAGGGAGTTGGTTTGTTCTTGTTGAGGATTTTAAGAATCCGTGTTTGACTTTTTCATATCGATCAGTAAGTCGGAGCTCCTGAGGCAGACAGATAACATCAGATAGAGGCAGTTTCAAGCCCAGATATCTGCTGTGACTGAAAGCACTCATACCTCCGCATTGTTCTCTCAAACAGCAGGAATGACACAAACACTATCCCATTTTTTTGCTCTTATCTTTTGCTTCTCAGATAGGAAACCCCGCTGAGGTTTCCTCAGAGCTGTGGGATTCATTTAATTTATTATATGCGTTTACAAATAGCATCTGATGCTTTTCTACACTGTAAAACAACATGACCTGTTTTACTCAATATGATTTTCATTTTTTAACCTCACAGTCATGCCTGTGTTATCCGGGGACAAGTAGTGACTTCAGATGGGACTCCGCTGGTCGGTGTAAATATCAGCTTCATTAACAGACCAGCCTATGGGTATACCATCACCAGACAGGACGGCAGGTAAGTTGTAGCATGGGATGAAATGGTGTTTAAAGATCTAGGTTAGCAATTAAAATGTAAATATATTGGAATTTTTTCATGTCACGATCATTATGCATGCACCTTTAACCCACATCTGTGCACTCTAACTGCTTTCTGTATGGCAGAATGTTCTATAATGTGCTGGAAATAAAATTGGAGGACAATTTTATTCCCAGCACACCATTGCACATTTTGCCTGTTTGCTTGGATGGTGCTTTTTGTAGCCATAAACAATCTTCCATCTCCCTGGCTCTCTCTATTTTTCCCTCTCTTTGCTCGTAAACATATAGTCTCCCTCCCTCCCTCCCTCTCCCTCCCCATCAAGCACTGCAAGAACAGACTCAGTACGGCATGAAATCACCAGTGCACCTGTTTGCTTGCTTAAAAATGGGAAAGCTGTCTTAACTGATTTAGTTTGATTGTGGTCTGTTCTATACTGGTGCCTTTGCTTTTTAAATTACTTCTTTCTCTACTTCAAAAGAGGTCCTTCTGCTTCTCTGCCAACCGCTAGAGTTGGATTGACCAAGTAACATGCAGTGGATATTCATGTAATACAAAATTTTGCCTAAAGTCAGACTCTGGAAATCCTAAAAGCCATCCATTATACATCTGCCTTGATGTATTGAGAGTCACTTACGCAACCCTGATTTCCTGAAGGAGAGCAGAATGCTGTGTTACGTAATCAAGAACCACAGAGCTATAGACGGCAGACTTAGAAGACGTCACATGATTATTAATGTAGTGGAAGTCATGAGAGATTCAATCTTCCTTGGAACCAAAAAATATAACATTATCTCAATATTGTATTCTAAATAATCAAAATAGGTTTGGAGGGTCCCGCTAACAAACTAAGAATGTTTTAATTAACGTTACCATCAAGTTATGAAAACATTATTTTTAACATTATTTATGTTCTCTGAATGTCAAAAAGTTCACTTTTTTTAAATGATTAAAAACATTTTTCTTTTTTGTTTGGATATGTGGAAATTAGAGAAAATATTAAGAGAACATTCTATTTTTTCATTTTTTTCATGACCATTTATTCCATTTGAACTTGACTTTTAAATGTTCTCTGAACCATCTAAAACAAGTAGTTAGTAATGTTTAAAAAAAATGTTACATGAACATCCAACTAAAATGGCCCATGAACAATTATAAATTATGTTTCTGTGCTAACATGTTGAAAACATTAATAAAGAACAGATAACATTAGTTATACACAAAGTTTGTTCATTACTTTGAGAGAACCTTACCAGAATGTTCTTGCCAGAAAATTCTGAGAACACTCGCTGTCCCTGGGATAGTGGTAAGCTACAAGTGGTACAAATTAACAGTGAAAAAAACTGGAATTTATCCTAGGCAAACTTTATGCAAGAAAGATAGCAGGCTAATTGTTAGTAGTTTGCTAAGCTAATTAGTGGATAAGTTAACAGGATGCTAAGCTGAACAGCTAGGCTAATCAACTAGTGGTATGCAAAGGTAGTTGCTAACTGATTAGCATGTAAACTGAATAAACATAGAGCTAAAACTGTAAAATGTTCTCAGTTATATTATCCCTTGCGAATATGTACAATGGTTTTATTATAGAAAAAGTGTAGTAACCATGTTTTTTGGCGTATTGATTACCATTTGTATAATCACAGTTTTACTACAAATACCATGGTTAAACTAGTGTAGCAAAACCATGGTTATTTTGTGGTTACCATGGTTTAACTATAACTTTTTTGTAGTAGTAAAACCATGGTTAATTTTATATAATAATACAAATTTTTTTATAATAGTTGCATTATGTCTATACTAACAAATAACTAAAGTAAAGCTCCACTTGCTCTCAAAATGCAGTTGTCCTGAAAATTTTAAGGGAGTCAGTTTTAGAATGTGCTTGTCCTAACAAATTTAACCATATATAGCACTCAGGACTCACAACCAAATTCTGCCACTGTGTGAACAGCCTAAGTTTAGTTAAGGGGACTAAAAGTGGGTGGCTTCAACCTGTTTTGGGTCTAAGCCATCGATCTGGCTAACCCCTTTGGGTTAGCTCTGCGTCCCTTCAAAGTGTGCACTGAAAGGCTGAATGCACTAATAAAGTGTGTCACCCGTGCCTGAGGTGCTTGTGTGATTGATAACAGGCCTGTGAATCGCTCATCGATTGGCATGGCAGCCTTTAGGGCCGTGTGCGTGCCCGTGTAATGGTTATATGTGTGCGTGCAACTTTCATCGCATGTGACTGGCCGGCTAACTTTTACTGCAGATTAGCGTGGACTCTATACGGCTGCATAAAAACGCACGCAGGCTCTCTCTCGCAGACACTCCCCAACAAGCACGCTCTGTTCAAACTCCCACAGCGCACAGACAAATGCTCACAATTTAGCAAGGGCACGACAACAAGGGCAAAGCAGACCTTTGTTTATCAGCCGCGCCAATGAAAGCTCTGTGAATAGCCCTTTGGGATATGTAGTTGAATTAATGTTCAAGCAGCGTGATGTGTGACTACAGATGCACGCCGCATCTATGCCAACCCTGAGAACAAAGACACACAGTACAGCGCATTCTGCAATCCGCATATCACATATTGCTAATCGGCTGTTTGTGTTGTAGGCGTATTTGGCACTAAAGTGCATTTGTGCTTTCATGTCTACCAGAGCGTGTTGTAAAGGTGTGTCTCCTCGTGATGATACACAAGAAAGCAGATCAGAGTAGCATTCTGGATTTGTACGCAATCAGTCATCTAGCGAGCCTCATACACGATAACCTGCATACAGCGTCCTGTTTCGTTTCTGTTTAGCGGAGTCAACAACAGAGCTCTCTGATCAGAGCGACTCTATATGCAGAGCGTGTTCCGCCATTGTAGCATTGTTGTAAAGTTATGTTAGTGCAGACAGCTTCACATGCACAGATCAATAATACTTTACCCTTCCCTTAAATGTCATTTCCCCTCTCACCTCCTTTATCAAAGCGCACCGTGCCACCGCACAACAAAGACGCTCAGCTGCGTTCGCACGGCTACTGTGGCGGAGAGGAATCTTGCCAGTTTATTGCCCAGTAGAGAATAACGACATCGCACACCAACCATTCATGTGGATTTTATTAATGCAAATTCAAAATCACAGTGTATTAGACTGAGCCAGTGGTTCATTGTATTCCAGTCACATTGTGGAGCTGCCAGATAAAATCCGTCCCAACTAACTGAAGCCGAGTCCTTTTCAATTGAATCCTGTCATTTAGAGAAACATAATGAATTACAACCTTTATTAAGTCTGGTTTTGATGGCGGTACAGAGTAACAGTGAATAATGTTGATTAAAATGTTCGTAAATGGCATTATGAGATAAAGAAATGCCATTGTAATTTCAATGAATAGGAAATCAAAACACCATTTTCAAGGGTGTTATGGTTGGCATACTTTAGCAAATAACTGTACTTAATGAATCAGATCCACACTCTATTAAATTCTAACACATGTATAAATGGAATAATTCAGCAGATAAGTAGTTGTAGAGAATTATAGTGATAAGTATAGAAACTTGTAAATGATTCATGTTTATCTTAAAATAATTGTTCATCCAATTATGAAAACTCTTTCATTCAAACAATGAGAGGGTAACCTAGTATTTCTATTAGGTTAAAAACTGGGTTACTATGACCAAAAAAAAATAAAAATTGAAAACAGCAAACCTTTAAAATGAATAATGTAAAAACATGAGAACATACAAACTGTATGTAACATTTTTTTACCATTTTAAATAGAAGAAGTCTGGAAATGCATTTGTTTAGTGTGCTTTCCTGAAGCTCAAACTGTCGAGCATGTGGCACTAGCGACATCGATATCATGGGTTAACTGGTAAAAATGTAAATTTTACACATTTACATTCTTCCTATAAAAGCATCTGCCAAAGGCATAAATGTAAATAGCCTCAAAGGGTAGTTGAGAAGTTGATATACATAAAAAAAAAAATAATAATTTTGGGTCTGTGTAGCTGCCATTAATGATGAAATATGCAGGTCAAATTAACCTCCAAATATCATAATCGTAATAAATTTTGTATGCACATTCAACAACAAATCAGATTGTTAAAACATCATAGGTTAGCCTTTATTTGTGAGAACTCAAAATGGGTCAGTTTGCAACATAATATAAGGAAAAGAGTAATTTTAGGGTAGAGGTTTTACTTAAGGGGACAACAGTGATCATTAATGGATAGTTCCTTGTGGGGCTTGAACCAACAACCTTGCGGTTACCAACCCAGATTTTGATAACCACAACTGCAAAGCTAACATTTCTAAAAGAAGACTACTCCATTTTCTAACATTATTGAAAATGAATGAATGGCTTTATCTCAGTAGCTGCTCCATATCTAACTGTGCATGTTGTCCTTTCTTCAGCTTTGACCTGGTGAGTAACGGGGGTGTGGCCGTAGCCCTGAGGTTTGAGCGCGCTCCGTTCATCACTCAGGAGCACACCTTGTGGTTGCCGTGGGGACGCTTCTTTGTCATGGACACCATCGTGATGAGACATGAGGTCAATGACATCCCCAGCTGTGACCTGAGCAGCTTCACCCGTCCCATGCCCATCGTCCTGCCTGCCCCGTTGACGGCGTTCGCCGGGACCTGCGTCGAGAGGGGCAACATCGTTCCAGAGATTCAGGTGATAAGCTATAGAGAGCAAGTGAAAAATGTGTTACAATTCAAATTGTATTTTACTGAAGATTGATCAGTTAGTGTAACCAAAACCATGCGGGCGGGGCAACATAATATTGACAAATAATGTCCAATTTAATGTATTAAATTTTAACCAATCGAATCTCAGTAGACTAAATCCCTCTCTGTATAATTTCCCCCAGTAAATGTTCTGGAAAATACAACAAGTTACGAAGTTAAAGTTGGCATGAAATGAAAATGTAAAGTTTTAAATCCATGTTATTGATCTTACTGTAGGCGATTTATACATACATACATTTGATTTATTTATTTCACGATTTTGACTTTATGATGATAGGACAGTTCAGAGTTGACAGGAATTGAAGTGGGAGAGAAGAGGGGGCGGGATCGGGAAAGGTCCTCCAGCCAAATGTGTTACAATTCAAATTGTATTTTACTGAAGATTGATCAGTTAGTGTAACCAAAACCATGCGGGCGGGGCAACATAATATTGACAAATAATGTCCAATTTAATGTATTAAATTTTAACCAATCGAATCTCAGTAGACTAAATCCCTCTCTGTATAATTTCCCCCACTAAATGTTCTGGAAAATACAACAAGTTACGAAGTTAAAGTTGGCATGAAATGAAAATTTAAAGTTTTAAATCCATGTTATTGATCTTACTGTAGGCGATTTATACATACATATATTTGATTTATTTATTTCACGATTTTGACTTTATGATGATAGGACAGTTCAGAGTTAACAGGAATTGAAGTGGGAGAGAAGAGGGGACGGGATCGGGAAAGGTCCTCCAGCCGGGATTCGAACTCAAGACGCCCGTAGCACAACGGCGCTGTATGTCGGTGTGCTTCCCACAAGGCTATCGGCGCTGATATACGTATATTTCATTTTTTATTTTGTCTTTTGTACTTCGTAATTCCAGTTAAATGATAGACTTCTAGATTTTTCTATTATTTTGGCCTCTTAAACTCCACCTCTTTTCTTGTTATTCTTCTTACCATTCTGATCTACCACTATCCAACAACCAATGGATAAAGTCCCACCCTTTTTTTTTCTCTCTCGAATAATCTGTTTCACTCAGATGTGCATCACAATAGCTCTGTTGCTATTTCAGTTTTATTGTGACTTTAATTACATGTTCAATGCCATTTTGTGTATTTAAAAAGCTGTTTTTTTTTTGTTTTACTATATTTTTGTCTTCATTTTAACTTTTAAGACTAATGTTGTTTAGTCTGACTGTCATGCTGTTCTGATAGACAGCAGGGGCATATATTGGGAAATGTACATCAGAAGGGAATGTACATCTCGGGTGGCAGTCCTGTGATTTTAAAAGGTTAGAATCCACTGGAAACTCATATAAACAGAAAACAAGAATAAAAACAATTTCTAAAGTCAGAGAGAATAAACAAAACAATGAAGAATATGAAGAATATGAATAATATTGATGACTATATATATATATATATATATATATATATATATATAATGCACATAATATGTAAAGATATTAAGCATATTAGAATGATTTCTGAAGGATCATGTGACATTGACTGCTTAAAACAGGGGCATATATTGGGAAATGTACATCAGAAGGGAATGTACATCTCGGGTGGCAGTCCTGTGATTTTATCTCCTGTGTGTAATTGGGCAAAAATACACAGTCCAATTTACTACGCCAGACATTTTCTGAAGAACGATAATTACATTTAGATAAAAACAGCATGGAAGCTTTTTGAGTCTGACTTCTGGAGGCGCTTCGCAGTCGGTGCTTGAAAAAAATATCTGTGTTTTGGACTTGCGTTGACTGTCATCTAGGTTTTATGTGTGTGAGTATGTGTATGTTAGTTTCATTGTATCCTATAAATATATATTTTGTAATACGCATGTGTGTGTGTGTGTGTGTGTGTGCGCGCGCGCATGTTTGAGTACTGATAGCTCTACTTGTGCCTGTATGCAACCTTCCTAATTATTTTGTCGTCTTCTTTGGTTAACAAGATAAATGAGTCAGCCTCACATGCATTGTGCTGTCTGGGCTATTAATATCGGCACAAATCTGTCCTATCCCAAATCTTCAGGCTGTTTATTCATACACGGTTACATGTGCATCTACACACACTCACACACAGAGTTTTCACAGGTTTACAAACGGAAACGTCTATGGAGGAGCTTTTCTTATCAGTGTTTATTGACGCAGTAACGATCGGCTGTGTTTATTGGTCAGCTTTGTGCTTGACTGTGATAAAGGAGCGATACGCTGAGAGTTAATGAGAGCTCTGCAGTGAGCAATGAGAAACCTCTGAGCCACTAAGTCTCCGAGCTGACTTCCCGTGCGAAAACGAAGGTGTTGTTAATGATGCCCGTGTGACCTAGACATATGCATTGCTTTTCACTGAATAATTTGTTCACTTGTTATGATAGTTGAGTAATTTGAAGGTTTCTGGGTCACATTTCAACCCAAAATCAAGGGGGGGGAATTCGAAAATTATATTAAAAACATTTGGGTGGAACTATGGTTGTTCTAGGGAAAATTCACAGAATCTACAAAGTGTATGGAAGGGAAAAAAAATGTGGCATGGAGAGGTCAAATCAGAAACTGGAAATGAAATGAATAATACTGTATATTTCACCTTTGCATTTTCATCAGGGCTAAATGGCAAGTGCAAAGAGACTCATTTAAATATATACTTTTTATTGTTTATTTTATTTTGATATTTTGATTTGAATAGGGTATTTGTTAGAGGTTCACCATAAGAACAGAGGCTATTGGCATTATGTGTGATCATTTATCTAATATATGGTGAAATAAACAGCATTATTCTTAGTTTTTTTGGACTTATCCACATACTGGTCAAAGAATGCAGAAAACTATATATAGATTTCTGAAGGATCATGTGACATTGACTGCTTAAAACTCAGCTTTGCCATCACAGGAATGACTTATATTTTAAAATATATATTAACATAGAAAACAAGTCTTGTAAATTGTAATAATACTTAACAATATTACTGTTTAACTGTATTTTTGCTCAAATAAATGTAGCCTTAGTGAGCCAAGAGACTTCTTCAGAAACAAAATCTTTTCAACCCAAACTTTGGAAGTAGTGTATATCTTAATAGTTTTTTTTTTTTTTTTTTAATATAACAACTTTTTTTCTTTCTCTTTGAGGTGAAATATGCCCTAGATTCAGCCAATAATTTGTATTTGTTTGCACTGTATAATAAAACGTCTGCTGTGAAAAAATTTATTCATTCTCATTTGCGTATATACCAGAGATGCTAAATAATGCAAACACTTTTCAGCAGGGTGCATTCCCCACAAAATTAGCAAATTTGTTACTGTTTGCTCTGTTTTCTTGTGACTAATATGAACATTTTCACCTTTCTCTCTCCAGACCCTGCAGGAGGAAATGCGGATCCCAGGTACAGATGTGCGTTTGAGTTACCTGAGCAGCCGGACGTCGGGGTATAAGTCCCTCCTGCGCATCACCCTGACCCACTCCACCATCCCGTTCAGCCTGATGAAGGTGCACCTCATGGTGGCCGTCGAGGGTAGGCTCTTCAGGAAGTGGTTCTCAGCTGCACCCAACCTCTCCTACGACTTTGTCTGGGACAAGGCAGATGTCTACAGCCAGAAAGTTTATGGGCTGTCTGAGGCTTTCGGTAAGTGGGAACGAAGTTGTCAGTGTTTCATTTCTCAGAGCTGTTGTCACTCAAGTTCAAATGTGTTTCTAATTCACTCCTGCTAGTGTCGGTGGGCTTCGAGTATGAATCCTGTCCGGATCTGATCCTCTGGGAGAAGCGAACAGCCGTCCTGCAAGGATACGAAACCATTGCATCCAACCTGGGCGGCTGGAGCGTGGACAAACATCATGCTCTAAATATCCAAAGTGGTGAGTTAGTACATATAGAAACATGAAAGCTATTCAATTGCTGACAGACACACAGTTGCTTATTAATGATTAGATTTGTAGAGTTTTTTCCTTTGTGGAAATTCTCAGAAATGTTCACTACTTGCTGAAGACAAGCATTTGTTGCTTGAGAAGACTGAACTTTGACACAGCTTGGACTGTGACCAGATGTTATCACATGAATTTATACAGTATAGCACTTTATACACTACAGATTCAAAGATGCTTCAAATTAGTAAACAGGAAAATAACAGTCGATTATGAAAAGTTCAATTCAGCTATTAGCAGCTCTACAGAAAACAATGGTGTCATTATTCAGCTCAGGGTCAGTTCAGTGGTGATATCTGTATGACAGGACCTTATTAGAGTTGAACAGGTCAATTTTCCTACTGCTGCTGAATTGTCTCTGAAATCAGTGATTGCGTAAACTGCTGTCTTTTTGCCAGCGCACTTATCTCAGTAAATGAGGCATACTTGCAGCACAAGTGTTAGGAGCACAGGTGGCAGCTTGGTCTGTCACTAAAACCCAGCGATGTCGACATGAGAACTTCCGGTAAAATTTGCTCAAATTCTTCAAGTGTCAACTCTTTCTTACCCTCTCTTTTCCCAAGTGAATTTGCTACCATTTCGTTTACACTTGTTTTAATGTCCTCTGCTTAATTGCTTCTCTTTGGCTCCACACTCACCCCGGTAATTTTCGCCGTCAAATTATTCACACAGAGTGCAAAACTAATTTTCATCAGGCTCTACGAAAAGTTTTTGCAACTGAATGAAACTTAATCACACTCATGTAAAATTTAATTGCTGCCAAAAAAAGTATATCAGACAAAAAAAATAAACAATGCCAGGCTTTGTAAAAAAAAAAAGAAAAATCTGTAAAACGGAGAGAAAATGAGACACACTCAAGCGAAATCACAAGTTTTTGTTTGTACACCTGAAAGAAACTTAACTGCACTCAGGCAACTTATTTTTTCACCCTAAAACTATTCACACCAAACATGCCACACAATTTTGTGAGGTTATGCTAGAAGTTTAGGGTTTGTGAAAGTTATTTTTCAAATAAAGTGAATCGCTCTCTGGTTTTTCACATGCTTTAATGCCCAATCCATTCAATTTACAAAAAAACTTTTTTTAATCAGCTCCACATTTATCTGGAATACTTTTGGGTGCAAAAGCTTATATGTTACTGATCAGTAATTTTTATTTTTCTAAAACCTTTACCAGCAGGTAAATGTATTCCAAAATTGTCAGAATTAGCTTCAAGGAAATGCATTGTTTCAATTGAAAGCCTTTTACACAGTGAAGTTTGCAGTGAATTTTCAAGCTTAAGCCTTTGCATCAGCTCCAGTAAACCCACCTGCATTTCCAGCCAATCAGCATGGACAGACTGGAAGCGCTGTTATTTAGCATCTCTCAAAACACAGAATGATTCAACAGGTGCTCAGGGAGAAAACAGCGCACAATGAAAAATCACAAAAAATTGAGTTTCACGAACTTTGCCACTCTGCCACTTTTGAGTGGCGTTTGCGGTGAGCTGTTCAGCGCTGGAGATTCATTGAGGCATGCCTTGGAGATTCAGATTGACTGTGATACTTATAATAAGAGGAAGTTGTCTTTCATGCTGTGACTGTGGCCCTTCACTTAGCTGGGTTCGGTACAGAAGCATCTGGCTGTGCAAGTGAAAAATAACTCCTTTCGATAAATGAATTCAGTTCCGTTTAGCACATCTCGATCCTGCTGGTTATTTAGCGAAATCCTTTCTCAAGCACCAGCAGCCGTCCCGTAGCTCGGTGACAGAGAAAAGCTCCATACAAATACATTTAATGTCATTAAATTTGAGCAGAATTGAATCAGCTTTAAAACCTCCGCTTCTCATATCCGATAAAACCTGTTGATTTACTGCAGAGCGAAGGCTGTTCTGAATGGATTTGGGAAAATTACAATGAATGGACAAAATACTTATGACGTCTCTCTCTTTGGCACTCAGGTATCCTGCACAAGGGTAACGGCGAGAACATCTTCATTTCCCAGCAGCCCCCTGTCATCGGAAGCATCATGGGTAACGGGCGAAGGCGCAGTATCTCCTGTCCAAGCTGCAACGGGCTGGCGGACGGAAATAAGCTGCTCGCACCTGTAGCTTTAGGCTGTGGGTCGGATGGTAGTCTTTATGTGGGGGATTTCAACTACGTCCGTCGGATCTTCACCACGGGAAATGTCACGAGTGTCTTAGAGCTCAGGTTTGGCATTCTGCATGTGTATAGATACAAAAGCATTCGCATACCCACCAAAATGACAAGTTGCTTTGTACATCCTGTTAGATAAGTTGCTCACAAACCAAAAGGGATCTGACTATCAGTACTTGGAGAATCTACTTATAGAACAGGATTAATGTTACTGGCCTTTTACTTTTAAAGAAAGAGTTTACCCAAAAAGGAATATTTTATTGTTGGTTACTTACCATCATTCCAAACCTGTCTGGCTTTAATGATTGCAAAGACTGCGTTGGATTTGTTCCACATAAGAGAATAAATGATGACAGAATTTTCATTTTTTGGGTGGTAAACTACAGTATTTGTTTAAATGTAATTGCTATTGCTCAGAAATGTATAGGATGAATACAAACCTTGCTAAAATGTCATTCATCTTTTCTTCGAACCCAATAAGCACGCATACATCTTCAAGATGTCTGTTAAAGAACAAATCATTTGGAAAGCATCAATTAATTATTGGGCATAGTCATCTGGTAAATCTTTTAAAGAGTAAATTTGCATTTTATACTTTACAAGCCACAGCATCCACCTGGATGCATTTTAGAGATGAATTGAGAATTAACAAACTCTTTATAAATTACATTTCCAGATAAAATTCAGAAAATAGACATCTAGGCCAGACGTTCTCAACTGGTTTTGCTTCAGGACTCAGTGTTTACACTGGATTAAATATTGTTGCAAGACTGTACCATACAATAAAAAAGTGTACAATATAACATACATTTTGTTTTTAGCTTTGTTTTTCCATATTGGAACAGACCTGTGACCCATTTAGTCTTGTGACGCACCAGTTAAGAATCACTGGCCTAGGATACATAAGTATGTGTGCTTTGAGGAAATCCTTTCTATTCGTTATGAATACAGTAGATATGCTTGTAGAACTATAGTAGAAGTATAATTTTACCACTCTAACCTTTTCTCTGTACATTAATGCATGAAATAAGTACTAACTCTTTGAGCTAACCTATT
This sequence comes from Sinocyclocheilus rhinocerous, assembly GCF_001515625.1. Lineage (NCBI taxonomy): Eukaryota > Metazoa > Chordata > Actinopteri > Cypriniformes > Cyprinidae > Sinocyclocheilus > Sinocyclocheilus rhinocerous. Next base: position 380,634 of record NW_015630423.1, on the reverse strand, counting down.
TTCCCACTTTCTTCTTTTCATGCTGCTCTCGATAAATACAGAAATAAAGATTTCAGACATAGGTAAGAGCTCTTCTAAAGAGTCATACCATTTATTATGATGAATGAACTTCAGCTAAATACTCTATACAGTCTTTTTTATGTACAGTTGCTTTTGTGGCTGCCTGTGGAATGCACAGAATGTGTTTTTCGTCAATGAAGGCGTACCAAGGAGTGCATTAAAACACATCCTCTCCGGATAGCAATAAAATGGGCAGTGCTACGACTGAGCTTTGAAATAGTGCTGTAGATCAATGGAGACCAGTTTGATGCATGGGTCAACTCTCAAAGTGGGTTACTGCAACAGAAAAAAATGCTTAAAGAATTGTGTACGTTAAGGAAACCAGAGTCAGGGCACACAATTTGAAATGTCAGGACAGGAAGACAGGAAGATGGAAAAGCGGTTACCAGCTTAGCATAACCCCGGTATCAGCGTTTTAAATATTTCTCACCCTCAGGGGACTCGGCTTCCTTAAAGAATACAATTACCCACCCCTCCTCATTAAAAGTACCCATGCTGCATTACCCACAATACAGCGTGATATTTCACCCGATGACAAATTACACATTCAAAGCGCCGTCGGATCTGAATACACAGTTCGTTAACATGTTTGATTTGACAAATGGCAGCGTGGTATCGAGGAAAAAAAAAAAGCATCAGTCATCCAACTTCAATCTAAGCTTTCAAATATAACACACATCCTCCCTGTGGTGCTATGAACCCTTAATATGGGATGCGTGGCACAACCAGCTGTGGGTTTTGACAGGCAGCAGTGTGACAGCTAACCGTATGATGCTCCGGTATGACTGACAGGATATGAGCGGCTTCTTGGTGAGAGGTTGAGTAAATTCAGGGCACCTGCGAGCTTCAAAAATGCCCTATCCTTCATGATGAAGTCTCCGTTTAACCCTGCGTCCTCAGGTCGTGACTTTCCTGTGGACAATTTCATCAAGACAAGGGGTGGCATCGCACATCATGTCACTTAGATATGGGCACATGTGCAATGCTGCGGTAAATGGCTATATACTGTTTACTGCATATTTGCATTGATAGTTGAGCATTAACACAGATTGTACACTAGGCTACAAAAGACAATCGCTGCAAGTCAGTTTATTTCGATTGGGATGATGCATTCCAGGGATGAAGGGAAGAAAAGCAAGGGGCTACGAAACTGACACTCTTGTCATGCCACCAAGAAGAACCTTCGACATGCTCTGTCATATAGGCATCTGTTGATCAATTAAAATTTTTGAGACCAGCTGTACTTCAGAACAAGGGTGTTCAACCTTCCCTAACACGACCGCTTGGGAGTTTTTAAGTAAGCCTGAAGTCTTTGATTAACAGGTTCAGGTGTGCTTAATTAGGATTAGAACTAAAGCTGCATTCACGCCATGTCATAATTACCGTAATTCCAAGATGACAACACGTGACGTTCTACTCAGGCTCCACTTTGTTTTCCACTTTGCAGCCTCGGAGCTGTTCACGTTCTTGGACTCGGATGTAGTGCTTAAGTAGCGCCTAAATAAATCTGACGATGTGTTCAGGTGGCATAGCTGTCACGTGGTCCGAGTTGTATCTCTCAGAACATTAGGGATTTTAAACAACAGCTGCGAATGGAACGGCTATGATGACCGTAAGCAAGCTTTTACACCACCATAGCCGAGAACGTAAAAATCACTAAGCAACCGTAAACAAGACGTTCATCATGAGTAGGATGTTTAGGCAATACTTACATTGTAGCAAACCAGCTGTTCTCCCGTAGTAGATGGTTACAGTAGAACGTCACAAAGTAACTGTTACAGTCGCACATGCGCAATACAACGTCAGAATGCTGTTCCATCAGTGGCTGTTGCCACTATTCCCAGATATACCCTATTCCCTATTCCCAGGAGTTGGAACAACTCCTAGTAGAACATCACGTGTTGTCATCTCGGAATTACGGTAATTACGAAATGGTGTGAATACAGCTTAAATTCCCCTGCTTCGCCCTCAAAAAGGATTTTATGCATTTGTGTCCGTCAAACTGTCTGACAAGTAACCAAGCATTCGTGTTTCTCTCAGAGTCGGTTTCTGTCCTAAGGGCCGCTAAATGCTTTGTAGTGTTTTTGTAGGTGCTGCTTTGTATTATCGGCCTTGAACCAGGTTTGCGTTGTTCTTTTGATTGTAAAAGTTGTGCTTTGGGCTAAATCACTTACTGGAACATGTTCCAATAATTCATTTTAGAAATATACCTTTGTAGAAATGACTGCTGAAAAGGCCAAAATCATATTTGCAACCAGAAAAGAACAGTCATCACTGTTGTGTGAAAACAAATAAAGGCATCTCAGTGTTTATGTATGTGCACAAAGATGAGAGAATAAGGGTAGACCATGATCTCTCTGACATACCCGCTGACCCCCTTTCCACAAGAGTCGCTCACCTCCATCGTCACAGCAACATGCTGAAAAATCCAATTATCCTCCCCAGACCAGCTTTAGTTGTTGAATATAGATGGAGCCTATGAAGGTCAGGGTGTTCTCCTCATCACAGAAAGCACAATGCTGCGTGCCTCCAATAACACATTGTACAACACCGAGACTGCTGGGACTGCATCTACCCGAATGCTGATCCGAGGACAGGTTAGGTGTTGAATATGATGTTATTTGGCAGATGTGTGTTATAGCATTTGCTATGGCTACCAACTTAACGTTTTTGTTCTCTTGCGGCAACCTTACCAACCTTGTTAGATTTTGAATGTGGATCCTGAGACAGGTCGATTGTTAGTAATGATGGCAGCAGGGGTGGACTTACCCATTAGGCAAAGGTAGGCGACCGCCTTGGGCCCCCAAAAGCCAAGGGCCCCCTAAAATGCTTTTCATATAGGATCCCGTGCAGGGCTTTAATCCACTTCATCCAACGCTGTTTTGTTCTCATCTGTGAGCATGCTCTTGATATATGTATTTTAGGTGTGTAAATTTATAATTGCCTTTTCATTATTTTTTCAGTTTTATTTAAATTTGTAATTAAAACAACTAAAAATAAATGTATTTTAAAGTGTATAATTAGACAGCCTTTGCACACAGGCTTACGCTGAAAACAACAAAATGGAACCTCAAGGTTGATCTAGGAAAATGTGTGCAAATGTATAGGGCCCCATTCCTATATTTTGCCTGGGGCTCCCAATTCACTAAATTCGCCCCTGGATGGCAGATGTCATTTTATGAAGAATGCTGAATGTTTTTGATCTGTTGCAGTGGCCTTTAACTCTTCGGTTTTTAAATGCTGATCCTTGGACAAATTAGGTGTTAGCAAAGATGGTTTTGGCAGATGTGTATCATAACATTCACTGCAGCTAGTCATCTCAAGAGTAGACCTACAGGTCCCTTATGAAAGTTAACCATGGTTTTACTACAAATAAAACCAGAAAACCATGGTCAGTATAGTTAAACCACGGTAACCACAAATTAACCATGGTTTTGCTACACTAACCATAGTTTAACCATGGTATTTGTAGTAAAACTGTGGTTATACAAATGGTAATCAATACGCCAAATAAACATGGTTACTACACTTTTACTACAATAAAACCATGGTTAATTTTCATAAGGAGGGGTGTGACTCTATTGCAGCAAATATTTTCACTTAATGCTTTTATTATTTGGATAATTAATGTTTTTTTTTATATGGATTTAAGACAAGTTGGTTTTTAGCGATGGTGTTATTTAGCGGATAGGTGTTGTAGCATTTGCTTAAGCTAGTCATCTTACGAAGAATGCCTGTCCCTGAATGTTTTTGTACTCTTGCAGTGACCTTTCTAACTTTGTAAGGTTTTGAATGCTAATCTTTAGACAAATTGGATGTTAGCAATGATGGTATTTAGCAGTGTCGTAGCATTTGCTGTGGCTAGTTATCTTGAGAGAACTAGTCCTATAGTGCCAGGAGTTCCACTTTATACAAAGAATATTTTTCACTTAACATTTTCACTCAATTGCTGTGACCTTTCTCACTTTAAGTTCTAAATGTTTATCCTTTCACAAGTTGGTTGTTAGCAACGATAGTTTATAGCAAGCATGTGTCACAGCGCAAGCATGAAGAATGCTTTTCACATAACATTTTGATCTCAATATTTTGACCTTTTTCGCTTTCTCAAGTTTTAAATCTGGATTCAAGTTGGTTGAGTGTCACTTAGCATTTACGTTGGCTAGTTATCACTAGCATACTAACACAATCTTATCAACCAAGTGGCACTTCTCACAAAGAATGTATTGTTCAATTAATGTTTTTGCTGTCTTGAATGACCTTTCCCACTTAAATTTTCATTCAAGATTTTAAATGCTAAACAGAAGTTGGCTGTAAGCAGTGATAGTTTTTGGCAGATATGTGTCTTTGCATGTGCCGTGGCTTGTCATCTTATGAAGAATGCTTTTCACTTCTCATGCTGTGACCTTTCTCACTTTGTTCAAAAACAATTAACCCCTCCAGGAAGACACTATTCCAGAAAGGCGAGAACGTTTCACACATTTTTTTTCTTCTGTCATGAACAACTGCTGAATATTCACACATTTTCACAAAAGTTAACATTTAACACGAGTGGAACATTATGATTTCCACCTTTTCTGCAACATGTATTAAATCAGCCAGTATAGTAATTCTTCGTTTTTCACTGTACTCCTGCTGATGGAAATTGCACGAGCCTGAAGTAAAATTTTTAGGTGAACAAGCTTTATGATCTAGCACTGGCCTGTGCAAGTCATCCACATTTCACCACAAGCAGTCTTTGACCCCAGATGTAGCCATCTGCAGAGCTATAGTATAATTAGAGCATATCACAAATCAACTTGAAAAGTGTAAAATTGCGGTCCAGGTACCTAGCCTTTCTATCGCTTTCTCAGAATATGATTAGTGCACTATAGAGAGTAAACTCAGTACGTTGACTCCAGATTGGAGGTTTTTTTTTCCACTGGTGAGACCCTTTCTAGCCTGATTGGAGCCCTTTTGTTGGGCTTTCATGTTCTTTAGCCCCCTGTGTGGTTGTGAGGGATGACTTTGACTGTCCAGCTTTACCATGTAATGGACTATTTTTTCAGCCTGTGGGCCATTTTTGCTCCAGGAATACATAATGTGTTTAGATAACCGCTCTAGACCACATGTATCTCCAGAAGAAAGTTTCCCTGTAGGGGAGTTGGTGGAATACCTATTTGAATGCGCACTGGCAGCACATTAGATGCTGGACCGACTGCATTAACCACAGGCTTTACACACACTACATGCGTTTCTATATTTGGAATGAGAGTAAATGCATACAGTAAAAGATTGATGCGAAGAGGACATGGCAGAGATGTCTCAAGCCATGGCAGTGGATCTGTCAACCCTTGATTCTTATTTGCAAAGTACATAAACCCTCACTGCAAATTCCCATCTCTGAGGCTGTTTTTGTAATGCATGGATTTAAACGTGATACACGATTCACATGTTACCATGTCAAAATGTTTCAAAAGCCTGCTGTTATTTTTAATTGCTTTACTGCTTTATAATTACATTTACATATCATATGAATACATTTTATGAATTAAAAATCTGGGTTAAACTTTATTTCAAGGTGTCCTTGTTACAGTGTAATTATACATTTAAGTGCTGAGTAATATGAATTAACTACATGTACTTACTATATGATTAGGGTTTGGCTTAGGGTTACTTGCATGTAATGTTGCATAATTTATTGTTGTTATAATAGTAAGTACATGTAACGTGTAACAAGGACACCTTAAAATAAAGTGTTACCAAATCTGAAATCTCAAACAAATTTGACAAATAAATACTTTACACAAACTAATTGTTTTTCTTTGTTTGATTTTTTTTAGCAATAGTCCTGCACACAAATATTACCTGGCTACTAGTCCCGTTTCGGAGGCTCTGTACCTTTCGGACACCAGCAGCAGGAAGGTGTTTAAAGTAAAATCTCTGAACACAGTGAAGGATGTGGCAAAGAATCTTGAGCTGGTGGCCGGCACAGGCGATCAGTGTCTACCCTACGATGAGACTCGCTGCGGGGACGGAGGCAAGGCTGTGGAGGCCACACTTACCAACCCTAGAGGTAAACCTCCATATATCTGAATAACAGTGTCTATTTATTTCAGAAACAGACAGCGATTTTGGCATTACTGGTTCAATTTCCCCATCATTCCCATTAGGCTATGAGCAAATTCCTTTAAATTAAAGATGCTGTAAGCAATTTCGGCTATTTTGCTTTAGCTGCACATACTCTCTCCAAAATGAGTTTCCTCCATATATTTGTACCAGTACAAGCCCTAAGCAACAAATTCAGAGCAAACCCCAAAACCACAGCATGAAATTGATAGCAAAGCCTGTGGTTTACATACGCTTGTCAATTTTCCAGTATAGAGAGTACCCATTCTCCTAGTGTAGCATATGTAGTGCTCTGAGGGGAATCTTGTGGGGGCTGCAATTAATGTTTCCCTCTATTTTCACCAACACAAAGCAATAATATAATGCCATTTCTTAGTCTGTTTTCTATCATTTGAGAGTAAAGAAACATTTGTGACTGAAGCTGTGATTATCGTTGCATTATAAAATGCAAATGAAAGATGACGTACCCAGAGCCACGTTTCTCTTTGTCATCCGCAGTGACGTTGAAATGATTCACATGCTCTTAAATAGCTTGAACAGCACCACACGCATCTCTTTTCCCCAGGATGCTCAATGCCTGGTTGTTGTTCCTCAGACATAAATAATGAATTTAAGACATGGATTTTTTATTAGACTTCTGGTTTCCTATTGGGCATGTTGATGCTCAGAGATATGCGTTCCGTTCCTTACAATTATCACTATATTATTCCAACTTTATTTATCATTCCAACTTTGAACATGCACCTGGCATATATGCAACTTCCTGTTGTTCCTGTTTTGTTTTGTTTTTCGGTGGCAACATTCAAACTTTGTTTTGTGAGCAAACTCAGTAAAATTTGTGTTCTTATGTTATGCGCGCTTCGAGTGAGACAAGTCACAACGCGAACTCACTCTTTTGATTGGATGGTTCAAAGCCACCTCCATTACTGTATTTTAACAGCCTCTATTTGTTTAACATGTAGTCACTGTTAATTGTTAAAGTAAACTGCAGTTCATAATATTAAAATTGTTCTGTAAAGATGAAGAAATCTCTTTACAGTATATTTTAATATTATCAAGATCGCCTGTTGGAACAAAGAAAACTTCCTTCAGTGCAATAAAGATGTATTTGAGCGATGTTCCTCTTATTATCTTTTAAAGGCCTTATCTGATTGTATCGCTAGGTTGAAGTCATTGGGTATTCCAATTTCATTCAACTAGACGATCTCACTCCCTTAGGTTTAACCGTTAGAGTAGTTGACTAATGCTTGCCTAATGCAAATTTAATCATAAAACACTGCTGGCCAGTTTCTGATTGATATGTAAATGAGAGTTGTTAAAACCTTGATCAAGTGATAATTTATGTAACAACAGCAAAGAAACCATGTTGCTAATAATTTATTTTCCTGTGTACTGGCAGCGAAGAAATCCTGCCACACATCATTGTGCAGTTAAGTTGCACAAGCTCTAAGGTTCCGTCAGGATCAAAATTACATTGTAGTTGTGATGGTTGCAGTAAATCGGCCACTAGAATGAGAGCAATCTCATACTAGACGCGTTCAGATTTAATCACGATTGAGGTTAGGTTAAGGCAGTGTACCTTTGACTAACACTAGAGGGCAGGTTGTTTAAGTGTCTAACACTTCTCAAACTTCACCTCTATCCTCCTAACTTCACCTTGTGTGGGCTCACCCACTCCTTGTGGGCATTCTAAGCTAGGTCGGCTTTCCTCTCTCTACTTCCTGTGTTTCATTTCATTTCATTTTGTTTTATTTTTTATTTTAATTTCCCTTTATTATTTTATTTGCTATTGGCATTCTCACCATTCTATTTACCTCTATTTTTTATCATTTGCTTTTCGCCCCCTTTTCATACTTTACCACTCACTTATTTAAATTTAGTTTAAACAGAGTTTGAATTTAAATTTAAAATTAAGTGTTTTAATTTGTTGGTTTGTTTGTTTTTATTTTGAATTGCATAGAGACCAAACCTTTGAGAATCACCAGGGAAGGCTAAGTAATAGATTGGCAACCCAAGCAACCAAAGTCTTTAGATGACCCCCTAGTCGACCATACTGTCAGCAATCTTTTAGATCCTTTCTGGTGTTACCCACACCAATTAGCCACACCTTGCCATTCACGGCCAAGATAACAGGTGCCTGGTCTATACTCCACTAACTGTCTGCACCAGTTAGCCAAACCACACATAGCTTATCTAACCATAGGCTGCCCTAGCTCGTTAACTATACACGGACTTGCATTGGCCCCCTTTGCCTTGTGCTGTTTTCTCTCATCGTCAGTAAGCCAGCATGTCCCGATCATCTAGCCCTGCAACCCACTGGGACCATCTAGAGGCTTGGCTGAGCACCATGACTGATGCCCTCCTGCCTAAAGCTGCCAGTGACCTGAGCCAGCACCTGAGCTGGGAACAGCTGGACGATGACCTGAACTGGCTGATGGCCCATGATCCAACCCAGAGCCACAACAACAAAGAGCTGGCCAATATCATCGGGGCACTAGCCCACAACCTCATCGTCCAGACAAGGCTGAGTGAAAGGAACATCACCCACTTGGAGCAAGAAGCAGCAGCGCTAAAGCTCCAGGCCGAAGAGGCTCGGAGGAACCAGTCACACGCTCGAAATCGCCTAGACCAGCTGACCCTGGAGGCCCAGGACCGGCGTGGGAGAGTGGATGGCAAGGACCCAGAGCTACAGGAGGAAGTGAAAAGACTCTGAGGCGCCTTCGCAGATCTCCGTGTAAACACAGTTCAATTCAATTCAATTCAAGTTTATTTGTACAGCGCTTTTAACGATACAAATCATTGCAAAGCAACTTTACAGCAAATTAAGTTTCTACAATATTTAGTCGTAGCTTTATCAGGAAGGTTATTCCAGAGTTTGGGAGCCAAATGCGTAAAAGCTCTACCTCCTTTAGTGTGCTTTGCAATCCTTGGTACTACCAAAAGTCCAGAGTTTTTCGACCTTAGGGAGCGTGATGGATTGTAGCATGGTAGAAGACTAGTTAGGTACGCAGGAGCTAACCCATTAAGGGCCTTATAGGCAAGTAATAATATTTTGTAACTGATACGGAACTTAATAGGTAGCCAGTGCAGAGACTGTAAAATTGGGGTAATATGATCATATTTTCTTGACACAGTGCATCGACAGCTGTTGGAAAAAGAAGCCAGAGAGGAAGTGAACGGAAAACTCCAACAAGCTGAAGCTCTCCTAGTGAGAGCAGAGACTGAACTTAAAGACAAAGATGCCAGGGCCAAGGCCTGCGAAGGCCACCTGCAAACGGCCAGAGCCGAAATCCAAGCCCTGACCCACCAAAGAGAATATTTCAAAGATGAACTTGACACAGTTCACACAGAACTGAAACATGCATACAGAATACAAAGCAACCTGAAAGGGGAGACCAGTGGGCCCAGGCCTCCCAGCCGAGAGATCAGAGTCCAAAAGGGGGGTGAGAGCCCACTGCTCAAGACATCACCAGCCAGCAACCAAGAACCCCCATCAGCAGCAAGGGGGTGGGAGCCCCTCCAGAGAATCCTTGCCACCAGTCATGCCATAGCTCCCAAATACCTTGACAAGCTGGCCAGAAACATTCCCCCATTCACACCAAACCCTGCAGGAGGCCACGACATACACACTTACCTGCAGGACATTGACTTTCATTTGCCACTGTGGCCAACTGTGACTACAAGGGACAGACTGTACCTGCTCAGGATCACCTCCAGTAGTGAGGTACGAAGCTTCCTGGATCGGCAGCCAGAAACTTTCAGATCGGATTACCAGCAGTTACAACAGGCCTTGATCAGAGAGTTTTCTGACCTAGAGTCAAAACAAGGAATGATCGCCGCCATGGACCTGAAACAGGGCAGACAAGAAACACCACAGGCGTACTACAACCGACTCCGGCAGGCCTACCTCGGAGCACGGAACGAGCCAGAAATGGAGGAGGAGTTGAACTTCAGAACTCTCTTCCTCCAGAACTTGCATTCTGCAGTGAGCCACTACTTAGGAATAATGGCCTGTCCCCGCACCATGACCACGCAACAGCTGCGAGACTTAGCCCATAAGGCCTACTGCAAGCAAAAGACGGCATCTGAAAAGACTGGAAGACTTCCAACTATCTACCCAGTCTCTGATCATCGCTCAGAGTGGACTTTAGAAGGCGCACAACATGCCTTAGACAAGTCCGCACTTTCATCGGAGCACAATAGTGTGGTCACGTCTGAGTCAGCAGAGATTCTGAGGATTCTAAAGGAACTTCTCCAGTAGAGGCTCTGCATAGAAGATGAGGAGAACAGGAAGGTACCCAGGCTGAAACAAAGCCAAACCATCTTGACATTGGCCCTTAGCTAGAGGAACCAACGGCTGAAGACAATTAGGGACCACCTGCAATTCGACCATCATGATTCAACTGACCTTCATCCAACGATGTCCCCACATGAAGCTCGTTGTCCGAAAAGGGGGGAAATGTAGCGTTTGGATGCAATCAAGATGTTCGATCAGGTTTTAGGCATCGTAAACTTTCCCTCCTCCCTTGTTATAACTAAATTAAAGATGCGTGTCTAACGTCCACCTCTGGTTCACACCTCTGCTATCTTCACCGACGCTAGCAAGGACAGTCGTCGGCTTTCTCGTTGATCTTTAAAGAGATTTCAGGGGGGGAAGGAACGATTCCCCCATCACCACAAGGAGCCACTAACCGTGGCCCAGACATACTCAAAAGCCACAATACACATAGGAAAGGATATTGGCTTCATTTATCCACGATCAAACTGTTCCAAAATGTATATAGTGTATTCCTGTGTTGCATGCATGTTCCTAGGTTATAGTAGCTTAGTTATAACTCTGTAGTACTGTAGTGAAGCTCCAATTACTGCCTTAATGTTTCCCAATCCCTGGCATGCCAGGTATCAAAATGACCATCTTCCGATTCCTGGATTAATAGTGTATATTATGTCACCATAATTTGCACCGTGCTCTTTTTACCATACTTTGACTTAATATTGAACAAATCCTCCAGACCACCATAAACCATGCAAATAAGGTGTTGCGTGAGACAAAGGAACCTCTCCTGCTCAAAATTCACACCTCTACGTTGGTCAATCTGCCAAAGATGGGTGTGACTGGTAGACCCTTAAAAGTCCCTAACCGAAACCAATCATTGCTCAAACCCTTTGAGACACACTCTCCAAGACTCATCACCCTGGTGTCTGACTTTCCAGCAGTTTTTATCTTCAAGTAACTTTGTTGATTCGCTGTGGACTCTCCGATCTTCATAACCCGACGAAAGCCTCCAGCTCACTCCTACAGAACTTATCAAGAACCTCCATTGTCTACCGCATCCAGACACTTGTTCAGAAAAAAATCCAATGCAAATAACTGTTTCCAACTAGATTGATGCGTGTCTAAGTTTAGGCCCCTTTGTCAAGGTGATTTTTTGATTCTCTGATGATTCTCATTAGGTTGTGGTTAATTGATGCTAAATACTGCCATTCTTTGTTCTTCTCTCTCTCTTTCCCTACTTTCCTTCATTCTGTATGTATGTGCTTAGTCTTGTTGTATGTTAGCTGTAGTTTCATTTATTAAATCCCTTATATTCACAATTGATTGCCTCTGTGTGCTTCTCACAATGTCACTGAATGTTGATCCTTGCTACATGCTAAGTTAATGCTAGTACTGTATGAAGTAGGAAAGTTATTCTTTCTTGGCCAGGAAAATAATCTTTACTAGAATTGATAAATGATTATACTATCAGAGGACGAACAGATCAAATAATTGTAATATTGATTCTGCTACAGTTAATTAACTTAGATCTGATCTAAATATTAATAATTAATTATAACCAGTTATAATTACTTATAAATATCATTCTCTTTTGAGCTAATTTGCTACAGCTATGTAATTCAACTAATTGTTGATCATGTAAGATTATTCAATCCTCTCAGGAATTATCCATTCCTTTTTTCTGTCTCTTGTCTCCAGGCATTACTGTGGATAAGTATGGCGTGATCTTCTTTGTAGACGGCACCATGATCCGCCGCATCGATCAGAACGGTATCATATCCACCCTGCTGGGCTTCAACGACTTGACCTCAGCACGACCCCTGAGCTGTGACTCAGTGATGGACATCTCGCAGGTGGGTAGCCTTCTTGTGTTCCCTCTGCGGCTTTCTCACCCATCACGCCTCTTTATAAAGGCCAGTATATGGCAAGATTTGTGAAAGGTCAGCACGACTATACTGTCCTGCCACCATGTTCGGTGTAGTCATCATGTCAGCCTTACTGAGGGTGAAGGGTTGCAGCTGACATCTCTTCAGGGCAGGTCAGGGGTCTTTGTGCAGGTCCCAGTAACCCAGATGCTGCCTACAGCTGCAGGCCTGCGAAACCCAGTTTCAAACTGACCTACAACCTGAGTGACAGAGCTGCTCCCTCCATCCCAAAACACACTCGTATACACGCTCACAGAGACGTGCACTCTCTCGTCACCCTAGGCGCTGTTAACCAATCCAAATGTTACCTGTCACCCCAGGCAAGGACGCTGCGCTGACTGCCATCTCTAAAGTATCATTTTAGGATGTGACACTGCCCTAGAGGTCCAGACCTGGAGCTTTTTAGGCTGCTTTGGTTTTCCTTTACTTTATTTTGCCTGCAACGTTCTCCCAGTGTCAAGACAATCAACAATGCCTGCGGTTATAATGACAAAGAAAATATAGTTGACTGCAATAAGCTTTTGCCTTGATTCTATAGTAAACGTCTTCCTTATGCATTTCTTTACCCAATTTTATGTTTTGGATGTAGCAAACTGAAATGTTCAGTGACTGATTAGAATTACTAAATATCAATGCAGTGTAATCACTCAATCGTTGCACTGAACTCATAAAGTCTGTGTTATAGAATCCTTATTGGAAAAGTGCAATAGAACTACACAGGAAAAAGGAAAAATGTATTTATTTATTTTTTAAACAGCAATTTTCAAGCATGACAGTGTAAGACGTCACTTGAAAATGGTAGTATCCAGGTAATGGCAGACATTTAACAATTACAAGTTATTAGTGAGTCAAAGTTGCTGCATTACTAAAAGACTGAAGAAAGCAATTTCTCATTGCTGCAGTATAAAAAAAATACAGAGGAAAATCATAGTGAATTCTTTTTAATAATAAAATGAACATGAATTACGTTTAGTTCAACAAATGTTGTATACTTACTATTGAGCTTTAAATTCAAATATCCATCATTATTTTTTGTGCATTATAGTAATAAAATATTTTTTTTCATATTACAGTAATGGGAATTTGTTAACCTTTGCTAATGTAATATGGAACCTTTGACTCATTTATATATTTACATTAAATATTGATATACCATTCAAAAGTTCTGGCCTTTTATGCTCACCCGGTCTGCAAGAATGCTTTATTGATCAGAAATACTGTAAAAATGATGATATTATGAAATATAACAATTTAAAAGAAGTTTTCTCTATATTAATATATTTTAAAATGTAATTTATTCCTGTGATGGCAAAGCCAATTTTTTAGCAGCCATTACTCCAATCTTCAGTGTAACATAATCTTTGAGAAATCATATTAATATTATGTGCTGCTTAATAAACATTTCAGTGTTGACAGTTGTGCTGCTTAATATATATAAACGGTTTCAATAAAAAATATTAAGCAGCACAACTGTCAACACATCATACTGACCCTTACTCTAATGTACTTTTTATTTACATTATATTTACATTACACATGCATAGGAAAATATCATTTAAAAAAAATAGGCTTCATTTTCTTTATTCATTTTCTTTCTTTCTTTCTTTCTTTCTTTCTTTCTTTCTTTTTGTTTTAGTTTTGGGGCCAGGCAAATTCTTGACAGTTTTTGTGGGATTAACCTTACAACCAATGAAATTTGATGCATATTTTTATGGTCTCATCTTTGATGACTCTTCAAAACCACAGTATGAAAATCATAAATTGAATGAAATGGGAAAAAAAACATGCTGTAGTCCAACACATGAATTGTATTCAAGCTTCTGCTTTTGCTTACATATACCTGTCCAGCTTACGGTTTGCTCAATAATGCCTCTGCCGCCTGACTGAGAGGCTTTATTTTGCTGAGAGGGCGTGGATCACTGGGGAGACGACCTCCAGCTGCACTACAGAGAAAACCTTTCTAGCCTGAAACATACACACACACACTCACAGAAAGACCACTGCAGTCCCAGCCTCAATGATGACAAATCACACCAGCTTCTGCCAAAGACACTCAGACAGTAAAAAGCATCCATTAAAAATGCATGTGCAGCACACGCTCACTGCATCAAACACGCCGCCGCATTACTTAAGCCTGCTGCTGCCACACTTTTGAGGGCTCATCTGAAGCCTGTTTCCTCCCTCTCATACACCGCCTGCCAATTCTCACCTAGATCCAACAAAAAATATCATATTTTTTGGTGCCGGGTACCGAGTTCATTAACATGTGATGCACTTTAGGTCCCGATATCTCCGCTTCCAATAAGCCCCCCTTGGAAGCTTCAATTCTGTGATGGCTTCATTCCTTTCCACTTACTATTCAGATCTTGCATTCAGAGCACACCTCGCATTTTATTCCAAATTTGTTTGCCTTTCGGGCAGCGCAGGCACCCTGCACGAGCGCTATGAATTTAAGACTTGGCAAGAATATTTCTTCTCAACTATTACATTGGTTTCTGGAATAAATATTCTCCTCATCCCCTGGTGAACATAGAAATATGGTGATAACTGCACACTCTTGGAGGAATGGGAGTATTTAAATGTCTTTTTACTTCAGTGATGGTTATTTTTGGTATGCAATTCAGGTTTTTACAACTGATTTGATTGTATACTGTATGTAAAATGTTTATTTTGTTCCATTTTAATTGTCTTTACTCAAATTAAAATGAAAAATAAATATGAATTTGACTGCCCCTTCGCTTAGCCCTGCCTTAAAACATTACTAAGAAATCCTACCTTAGCAACTGTTGCCATCCGCCATATGTTCAGGTTTTGGACTTGTTTAGTGTATACTGTAAGACTATAAGAGTATATGTGTGTTTAGATAGTTTTCATATTATTATATATTATTATATAATAATTAGTGCTGTCAAGCGATTAATCGCGATTAATCGCATTCAAAATAAAAGTGTTTTATTTACATAATATATCTACTGTGTATATGTATTATGTATATATAAATACACACACATACAGTATATATTTTGAAAATATTTACATGTATTTACATGTATATATTTATATTCATATAATTTATATTATATATATAAATATATTTAATATATAAACGTAACATATTTTTCTTAAATATATGGGTGTGTATTTATATATATACACAATAAATATACACATTACACACATACTACTGTATGTAAACAAAAACGTTTATTCTGGATGCGATTAATCGTTTGACAGCACTAATAATAATATAACATAATATTATAGAATATTAAACCAAAATAAGTCTTATACTAGTCACACAGTGTATAGAGAGAGGATACAAGTTGTGTTTGGATAAAAGTTTTAATAAATCTAAAATAAATCTCTTATGCTCACCAAGGCTTCATTTATTGGATCAAAAATACAGTAAAGCAGTAATATCATGAAATATTAATAGGACTGTTTTCCATTTGAATACATTTTAAAATGCAATTAATTTCTGTGATGGCAAAACGGATTTTTCAGCAGTTTTCAGTGTCACATGATCCTTCAGAAATCATTATAATATGCCGATTTGCTGCTCAACAAATATTTCTTTAAAAAAAGTTAAAAACAGTGCTATTTTTTTGGAAACCATGACATTTTTTCAAAAAACTTTCAGGATGCTTTGGTGAAAAGAAAGTTCAAAAGAACAACATGTATTTGAAATAGAAATCTAATGTAACATTACAAATGTCTTCACAGTCACTTTGATGAATGCGCCCTTGCTAAGTATTCATTTTTTCAAAAACAAAAATCTTGAGTAGTTTAGAGCTTGAGGATGTTATTCATTTACTTATTGATTCAGCTCATTGTAGTGTCGATAGTAACTAAAGAGTTTAAGGTGGACAGAGCTTAGCGAAAGGTCAACTCTGCATCCTGTTTGCTACCTCAGAAATTTGATTGGAATTTAAATGGTGCGCAACCCTGTTATCTACAGCAACGGCTGCTCCAAAACAGCATGACTTCAAACTAAGCGAGCGATTATTTTCCTTTTTATGACGTGAATCAAAATTGATAAGAAATGTCGCAGTAAGGACTGTATTTTGAAAAGGCTGTTTAAGATGCAAGCTGGCTTACATGCTTTCGGACAAGGTCAAGCCTGCGTGTTCTCATTACGCGTGCTTCAGCGTATGTTGAAGGATTTAACGGCAGCTGTTCTAGTGTTGGATTTACGAGGGTGTGAGCAGTTTATTCTCTCTCTCTCACTCTGTTAGTGTGTGAAAGAGTGAGGAGTAGATGGAGAAATAGAGATGATACATCCTGTCTATCACTCACAGAGGTATCAAATCCCACCTCCGCCCCCCACCCATCCACACACACCCACACACACACACAAACACACAGCCGCTGAATATTTAATCGCCACTGTTCAGAAGAAAATGGATTTAATAAACAAAGAATTACCCTGATAGCACAAAAACATCGAGACATCTGTTCATCGAGTGCATTTTCATCTGGAAAATGTCTTATTTGTCTTTTTTTTTGTTCCATGCAATATGCTGCATAAAGCCAAGGATTCCGTCCTTTCTGGGCCTGGAATAAAATGTGTATCATTAAGTCGTCATCTAATCATATCCGTAATGCTAAACCTACCCTGGAAATTGGATGAAAGTGATTAGTGGGTTAGAATGCTGTTGAATCCCTAACCCTGGGCTGCGTTCAGCCCCGACAAAAACGTACCAGAAGACATTGCAATTACTAAATGATATTTAGACAGACTTATAGAAGTTCCAGATCTATGTTTGTGCTCTTATGATTTCAGTTATTTTGCCTTTAATGTAAATAAACATGTGCAAACAATATACTTGCTCTTGTGAATTTATTTAGATGTAAATTACATTGTGCTAGCTGTCTCTTTAATACCGCGTGGTTTACATACATGTTGCTGCTGATTGGGCTGACATGTTTGACACACCCACCAAACAAGAGAAAACGCATCTCAAACCCCGTTGCACACCGTTTCCAGGAAGCATGTCGTTCAAACCGGAAACCGTAGCAAAACGTTGCACACCGGTTTGAGCTTGAACTTGCCCCTGGACTTAACGCTAACTCTGAAATCTGATTGGTTGGACCCTGTACCTAACCTTAAAACTGGATTGGTTATTGGCAGACCAAAAGAAACTTGTCCTACATAAGGAAATCCCATTTAGCATTGCAAAAAAAAATTGTTTTTCAACAATATTTAAATGTTTTTGCAGTTCTTATTGTTTAGTTTTTCTTGACGTAGCCCAATAAAATAATAATAATGTTTTAGAGTTATATTTTGTTATATATTTAGGGAAGGGAGTCTTTCTCAAATCATATTTGGGGCTACTTGACATTAAAAACTTTGAAAAGCCTTGGTTTAGACTCTGAGTTTGCCCTTAAGATGTTGATTAGATTCATATTGCACTTAAAACCAAATGCAATGCTTTCCAGATGATGTTCTGTCACTGCCGTCTCGATAAGGTACTGGGTAACTTTTCTCGTTCCTTCAGTGATTGTTTTAAATTGGCATTTGGTTTCGGTTAAAGCCTGTCCATCACCAACTCCACTTCTGCTCTGCAGCTCCATGGTGTGTCTTATTATATTAATCCTTCTGCCGTGATAAGAAATCTCGATATCATGTAGTGCGTGTGTGTGTGTGTGTGTGTGTTGTAGGTTTCAGCTCGGGGGAGATATCACTGACCGATATCGAACAGAACACGGTGACTCAGTTAGGCAGTGAGAGTCTTCTTTCTTCGGGTCTTACTGTGACTTAATCGTATCTTAAAATCAATGCGTGGTGCTACTTAAGCCATGGCAGTGGCTGTGGCCAATAGATTACTGCAGACCAGCGTCCAGAAGGCAGTTTGATATAGATCAGCTCAGGGTGCGGGCATCATTTCCAGGAATGAGGGCAGAATGGTGTATTGAGTGCTATGTTTTATGTTGTTGAGGACTTATCGGACAGTCCAGGATCTTCAGGATACTGAAATCCTTGCACTTGTGAGATCAGCTATAATATGGCTTGTCCCTACTTTTTAACAGGTTCTAGTTCCGCAGGGCCATTGCAGTTTTGAAGTTTTTATCTAATGCATTTTGCTAGCTCGTGCATCTGATGCATTCCTAATGATCTAGGTTTTTGTTTGCATGAAATACCAAAATGTATGAAAGTGCCTCCACTTTAGATTTTATTTTATTTTATTTTATTTTATTTTATTTTATTTTATTTTATTTTATTTTATTTTATTTTATTTTATTTTATTTTATTTTATTTTATTTTATTTTATTTTATTTTATTTTATTTTATTTTATTTTATTTTATTTTATTTTATTTTATTTTA